>NC_080054.1:22256579-22361579 GCF_026212465.1 Amaranthus tricolor | reverse complement strand
ACCCATTGTTAAATTTCTTGTTTTGATCTAAATTTTTGATTGATTTATAGGGGTTTAAGATTTTGGTTAAGCTTTTAGTTGAATTAGTTCGTCTGCTCTTATATCAAATCATGCAACCAATTCAGCTGAAAACTTAAGAGTTGATGGTGAAGATTGATTGCTTAATCCAAAAGTTGATTCATGGGACTTCTACCTTAACGGTTAAGCTTTCACTTGAGTTGGTTTATCTGCTCTTATATCATATCACGCCATTAATGCAACTGAAAGCTTATGTTAACGGTGAAGATTGATCATTGAACTAAAGTATACAATTTGATTTGATTTAGAATGTAACTCAATGGATGATTATGGACCATTTGTGGTTGCTGGAGCAGCAGTCTTGGCAGCTTTTAATTGGCAATCAAGTGAACAAGACTTGATAGTCAAAATTAGTACTGTTTCATTGTGGGAAATTTCAGATAGTGTAAGTTTATTTTCACCCCTTACTGGTTCTGAATTCTGAATATTAACTATAATGTGTTATTGTACGCCACCATTTGCATCAAACATGACTATGTGTCCAAATATTCACTCATTTTTGCCAAAAATCAAATGTAGATTCTTCATATTAACATAGTATGGCCAAATTTTATGGAATCTCAAGGTGAAATGTGGAGTCTCATTTTCAATTCTCATACATGTAGTTTAATTATGACATTCGTAGATTAATGCAATTATTAGGCCTCGTCTATTTGTGTTTGAACACGAGTATGTGTCCAAGTGTTGGACTGGTTTTTGGGTAAAATTGAAATGTCTTCTTACATTCCATAGTATAGCCAAATTTCATGGAATCAAGAGTTGAAATATGAAGTCTTGATTTCAATTTTTTCGTGCATGAATTGAATTTAAGAGTTTTATAGATTAGTGTAGATATTACTAGTCTATTTGTCTTGGAACAAAGACATGTGTCAGAGTGTATAATATATTTTGGAGTCTCAATCATCAGCTTAAACTTTTGGTTGAGTTGGTGTTTTGGCTTAGTATTAGAAGTCAACATGATAAGAGATCACGAGTTTGAATTTCAATCACCCTCATTTAAAGTGGAATATGATACAAGGTCATGAGTTTGAATCTCAATCACCCCTCATTTAAAGTGGAATATTTAGCGTCAGGTATGAATAGGGTTGTAATGAATCCACACTTCTAGCCCAGAGGTCTTTTGTGTGAGAGGGCATGTTAGAGTATATATAACATATCTTAGGGTCTCAGCCATTAGCTTAAACTTTTGATTGGGTTGGTTCATTGACATGGAAATAGAAGCCAACGTAACAAGAGATCACGGGTTCAAATCTCAAGCGTCCCTCATTTAAAGTGAAATAATTAGCGTCGGTTATGAGTAGGGCTTGTGATGAATTCACACTTCTATCCCGAAGGTCTCTGATGTGAAGGGCATGTTAGAGTATATATAACATATCTTCCTCAACCATCAACTTAAGCTTTTGGTTGAGTTGGTTACTTGATGATATGTGTTTCAAGCATCAGACTCGTTCTCTGCAGAAAACAAAATGTCTATTCTCTACATTCCATAGGAGCCATAATTGAAGTGAATGGAGATTAATGATGTTATTAAATATTATAATTAATACATAATTACAATGCAGCAACAACAGAAGCAGCAGCAAGAGGAGGAATTAATTGGTTGTTACAAAATACTACAGAGATTATGTAATAATGCTAATCCTAGTACACCATACACAGAAGTTGAACTAAGAGCTACAACCCCAACAAGACTAGCAGGAACAAAGAGGAATCTATCTTTCAGAGACACTCATCAAGATCCTGATTTACCAGACTAATTAATTTATAATTCTTTTTGTTCCGATATTGAGTTAAGGCCGGATAATCCTATACAGGCAAGGACGGAAAGCAATCCTTTAAACCGAGAATTGAAGCCTAGAACTACTGGCCTAACCCGTGATTCTCGATCGAGTTATAATTCTTAAATAAGAATAATTTAGGCTGGATTAGTGAAAATAGTTATAATTAAGAATATATGGTAATTGGTACCTGAATTTTTTTTTTTTATTTATTTATTTAATATGGGGTTTTTTTTTTGCCCTTTTATAATAGAAAGAGTGGAAGAAGTTTTTTGATTGTGGGGTACAAATTTCTATACCCAACAAAAGGTTCTGCCAGGGACAACCTAGCATTTGGACCAGAAAGTTGAAGTAAATAAATAAGAGAGGGAGAGATTAGCTAGAAAAGAGTATTTTTTTAAAAAAAATCCAGGTATAAAGAGGTTGACTGAAAAGCCAAATGTCATTAAAATTAGTAGAAATGAAAAGGAGATAATTATTTGTTTTTTAGTTCATTCTTAGTATACTGCTTCATCATTTAAATTAAATAAATAAACCAGCCTTTTAACCATTATTTTTTTCATTGAAGATCATGATGTTGGAGTACTTCTTTTGTTTGCTACATTGTTGGATTTATGTACGTATAAAGTATCACATCATATAAAGTTTTTTAAAATAAATTGTCTTAAATATTAGTATAGTTAGCTTATATTATTGCCTTATTATTTAAAAGCAAAAATGTAAATTAAATAGAGCTTTATGAATTATTGTGTAATTTTATTTTATATTTATTTTTAGTGGAATTTTGTTGAGCAGATAAATATATTATTTTTGCTTAATTAATTAAGTATTAGTGATCTATTTTGAATTATCTTGATTAGTTAGATGTTTGTTGGACATTGTTTCATCTATCTATTGTGTAAACAACTTATTATTTATAAAGAAAATTCTAATCAATAACTGTGATTTACAAATCATCATAAGAAAACAAAAGACATAATAATAAAATAAATAAAACAAAACACCAAAACCTCCTTTATAAGATTAGGCCACATAGTGGTAATTTACCACTTTTTCAAATAACCGTAATTTGCCTATACTCCCTCATTACTTATAGACATCAATAAATAATGAAATTATGTTCACCAATAAAAAATATATTTTATTTTTTTATTAGTAATTATAGTTTATTCATTGAGTCTAACTCAATTTTTTTCATGTTTTTTACACTTAACAAAATTTCAATGAAATTTTCTACTTGATGTGAATTGGCGTTGAATGGAACAAGCTCTATTTTAGTACTAAATGATAAATGATTTCTACCGATTTGCTCCCCCACCCTTCTTTTAATTGGTGCCCAAATATATAAAAATTTATTGACCCTACAACCACCTGTTTCAAATGTACATCTACAATGTAGTAGTAGTACTTTACTATATACCAAAAATAAATAAAAATAATATAAACATAATAAAACAATGTTAATGGATAAGATTTTATGATGAAATAAGAAGTATCATAGTGTGAAGAGAACCATAAAAATTCAGTTTGAATTTAATTTCTAATTTTGGGTATCACTCATCAAAACCTTATCAATATAATGAGATAAATTGGAAATATTAAAATAAATTAACTAAATATGTGTATGAGTATTTTAAATATCTTCTTGTTACCTTGACACAAATCTTATAAAAATATTGCATTTATACATGTATAATTATATATATTAAAATTTATACACCATGTTGGTCTTTTACATTAATTACGAATAAAGTTTACCTCAAACGGTTACTATTTATTGCTAATGTATTAGACTAAATATACTCGGGTGAAATCTTATTTAATTTGTATATATATATTCTTTTTATATTTTTTGGTTGTAGTTAATTAAAACATTTATAGTTAAAATTCATTGAAGAAACAATTAAGGAGACTTCTTCAACTAGGATTAGGTATATAAACCCTACTCGGCTTAATTGACAGATCAGCAAAGCCCACCTAAACCTATTATATAGGGCATCCTTAAAAAGGCCCAAAAATAACATAGTTAATTAGTATCCAAGATACAATATAAAGTATATAATATAAGAACTTTTGGAGAAAAAAGTCCTTTTATTGTGTATGATAATCATTCTTTTAATGTGATTAATGCAGCTAGTATTGTGGCATACAATCATTCATTGACTTCTCTAGAGTCAAATTCTCATTCTTCGTAATTTCTTTATCCCTACGAAAAGGGTAACCTTGATACAATAATGGGCTTGATATATGATGATGATTTGAAATGTTGTTTTGTTTGCTATTTTATCCAATATTATGTTTCGTTAGTAAATTAGAAGAGAAAAGAAAGAGAGAAGGGGTAAGAAAGTAGAGTGCACTTTGTTTGTTTAGAAGGAAAAAAAAAAGAAAAGAAATGAAAATGAGTGTTTTTTCTTCAAATCCTTTCACTTTAGGAGAGATTGTATTCTTAATAAAATTTATTCATATTTTTACTCCAAACCCTTCCTATCCCTGTTTATTATCCAAACAAAGGATCATTCATGTTAAAGTATATAACGTATTTTGAGTCTCAACTATAAGCTTAAATTTTTTGTTGAGTTGTATTAGTGTATAAAACATATATGTTATAAACTCTAACAATTCATTTTTTTTAAATCTTTCAATTCTTTCCTGTATTTCTGTCTATCCAAATACAGTGCAAATATTTGAAGGGAAAAAAGACGAGATTGTCCAAAGTTGATTAGTCATTAGGATCTAACATAAGATCCACACGCTAAGTGCATGGTATGACATTACTCATTAGTGATCACAACAATAAAACATAAATAGAGTAGGGCCGAATGATGATCATCTTAGGAAACTTGTCATCATCCTTGAATTGCTCGTGTATAGTCAATATTGGAATCCAAGACAACTAGCTCACAAGTCACAACTGGTAAAGTTGATAAAAACCTCACCTCATGATTTTTTGTTTTCTCACTCTTATGATCTCATCTCCTAAGAGTAACACCCAATCTTTACGAACTAACATCGTCCTATATAATGTATCCCTTCCCAAACTTATATAGAATTTGCTACTCTTATCAAATTTTGATTTACATACACTATTATTATATTGTGGAGATAAAGGTGGATAATTTGGTAGATTGTGGGTCAGGTGTTTCGAATCGGTTTAAATTTAGGTCTTGTGTCCACATTGATTTTTATATATTTTAAATTCATTTTGAAGTCGGGTCTAATTGTTGGGTTCAGTTACAACTTACAAAGTCGGATAAAAGACGGTCTCATACAAAACGGGTTGTTATCATAAAAGACGTGGTTTAGTGGTTAAAACTGTCATTTTTAAATTAGAGTTCAAGAATTTAATCTTTGCCCTTTTCAAAAAAATAATTTTTTTATTTTTTAATTAACAATTTTATATATTTAAGAAAATAATAATTTAAAATTCTATAAATTATGTATTTTCAATGACATCAAATATTTAAAATTTGATAATACTTGAAGTTATAACCCATTTTAGTTAAAAAATCGTTATAACCCTTGGACCCTCGACTTGCTGACCGGTTAGTTAAAAAATCGTTAAATTTAAATTTTTAAATTTGCATAAAATTAGTTATCTTGTCATTTTTGATGTAAAATTCAGCATTTATATTGCTTTCATACATAAATAATTAGTTGAATTTGACTTAAAATAGTTTACTTTTAGAGAAAAATTAAAGAAGTAAAGTAAATGCGCAAACAAAATCAAAAAAATTATAACACTAAAAAAGTCAAGACATTTATTAATAATTTTTTTAGTTTTATTATTTTAATCTTTGTCTCTTTCCTCTTCAGTCTTCACTTGGTCAATCATTTTTCCCTTCCGTTAATAAATCAAAAAATAATTGTCATAGCAATTTCACTCGTACGGATTAAATAATCGCCTAATTGGAGAAGGTGAAATGTGGCAACGACTTTAATTTGTCAACAAGTTTGTTAGTGATTACTCTTTACCAACTAAATTGCTACTATATCTCAAAAAATCATCAACACTAGCATATTTGGAGTCGGTGACTCTTTTGGGCACTCTCCTTTATGAGTATGAGTTGATGTCGTCCTTTTTCTTTTCAGATTCTGTTCATAGTTTTTCTATAAGCGAGATACATTGGGTAGGATAATGATGATGATGATAGTTAGTGTCTCAGTAAAAGGTCTGAGTTGGATATACTTTCTTGCATCCGTGTTGATTTAATTTATAAGATAAAACATAATTATATAGTATCTTATTTGAATCATTTCGATTTATTAATTTTTAATTTTTATAACTTTTTTATTTGCATAATTAAAAATATTAATAATTGAAAATGTGAATTAGGATGTGAAAACGCAAATTATACAAGTAAAAAAAAAGAAAGTATTATTATTGATAAGAATTTTGAATGGTAAAGGGTTATAATACACCTATGAGACATAAAAGCAGTAGAAAAGGGAAATAGTGCAAGTGAAATTGAAATAAAGTAATGCTCTTTATTTCTATTAAAATGTCAAACTATCTTTTTATCTCATTCCTTTCGGTTTAGAGAAACTATTCCATTTGAGTTTTTACAATATTTATGGATTATTTTTAATTTGTATTTTATTCTTAATTTAAGATGTCAAAATATAGTTAAATGGGATTTTGTTTGATTTATTTCAATGTAAATTTAATTAATATTAATAATTTTTAATTTTTAATTTTGCACAATTAGAATTAATTAAAATTGAGTTAGTGTATATAGCTAAATAGAGTGTAAAAATCAAATTGGACAATCACTAAGAATATTTTTTATTTTCTTTTTTCATCTATTCTAAACCAAAAATTAATAAAATCCCTCATACTAGTAGCAACAAAATCAAAAAGACAAAGTGACAATACAAATAAGTATCTCCTCTGTTTTTGGTGCATTTGTCCGTAAAAAATTAATTATTGACCAAATCAATTCATTCAAATAATATTATAAAGTTAAATATTTATGTTATTAATAAATAAATATTAAAATATATCATTGAAGAAGTTTATTTTAGTTTTTTTTTTTATTATTATCCATATATGTTTTATCATACATGTCTAAATGACTTTGAATAGTTTATTGATACTAATCATTAGATATTACATTAAAGACTGCTAAATAAGTTTGTTAAAAAATATGTAAATTGAGTGAGACAGACTAAAATAAAAAGTGTATATTTGATAAGAAGAGAAGGAGTACATGAAAATTAGTGAGAGGTAAATAAAGCGTAGACATTGTTGGAAATACTTAACAAGTGAGGAAGATCTCACATCGCTAAACAATGGGTTGTAAACTTGTATATGATGTTTGATGGGTAATCTTTATAATACCATATGATTTTGGGAAAAATTGAACCTCATCAAGTGTGTGTACTAGTCAACACTCATTACTCGTGGGTTAGGGCTTGGGCCCACAAGGTGTTTATGTGACTAATTATCAAGGCCTAACATGGAATCAGAGTTGATGGTGATTCTTAAATATAAAGGCTTTCATGTAAGGGAGAGTGTTGAAAACATGTGAAGAAGATTTCACATTCTTAAAATTGTAAGTTGTAAACTTGTTTATAATATTAGTAATCCTCTTAAAAATAATATGATTTTGGAAAAGAGTAATCTCATCAAGTATGTGTACAAATCAGAACTTATTATTTGTCGGTCCAACCCCACAAATGCTTAACGGGTGTGTTCATACAATAAAAAGCCATAATTTAATTATGTGATGAATTATCACGGTGAAGAAAAAAGTAACTAGAGTGTGATCCATTCAAAAAAACATGAATACATGTTATTCAAATCATTTGAGGGGGTGAGTCTTCAAAAAAAAAACTAGAGTGTGATCCATTCAAAAAAACATGAATACATGTTATTCAAATCATTTGAGGGGGTGAGTCTTCAAAAAAATTCTCAAACCAGAATAGAGAAATTGTACTCAAGTATTACTAAGGAGTCATATAGCTAATTTGAGCCCATATATTAATTATAAGCTAAAAAAAAGGATTATCATGATTTCTATAAAAAGTAGTGGTCAGAAGAAGAGTCATTTATACCTCAGCCAAAAAAAAGGTATAAAATTTAAACATAGTCTGAATCACAGCTGCCGTAAACCTGCAATATGCCCATAACAACATGGCCATACCCCTGGAACTGTGTGCTATGCTGATTGCTATGCTGCCAATGCCCAATGCCATGAAATGGGCTTTTATTTTTCACTGAAATGGTTGCATGTCCCACTTCACCATTTTTTCCTATGGCAGTCAAAGGAACTTGCTTAAGTTGCAGGTTTTGCATGTGGCCAAATTATAAATTATGAGTACATATATACACTTGAATCTTGATCAGATCCCCTTACTGTTGTCTTGTATGTTGTACCACCGTATATATTTTCATTGATTGAATTTTTGGTTGCGCTCATTTTGGATATGATCTTTTGGATTTACTGATATAATTCTCACATTTTATCCATTGGATATCAAAATGCACATTGCCATGGTCAAGACTTAAGAGGCTACTTGCCTACTTAGCTACTTTGCTACACCATAAATGTTTGGGTTTAATTTGCATGTTGTTTTTGAGATATATTGAAGTAAATTTTCCACTTTTGCAAATATTTAACTGTGTTAAGTTCAAATTTGGGAGTGAGCTATTCATCATTATTGAATTCAGTATATCCCGTCCATATAATAGGAACTATAATCAGGGTCTTGGGTGGGAAGAAAAACGACAACCCGGCCATACCTATAAAAGAGGATGCAACCCAAAAGTCCCTCGGCTTTCGGCTCGAAAAAGCTCATGGGAAAGAGAGATTCCTGCAAACGAAAATGACTAAGTGAAACTGAAACCACAAGCCCGCATTATATAATACAACTCAAGCTTGGCATTTCAAAAATATAAAACGTATCAATATTTGATTAGTAGAATTCATGAAATAGAGGTGCAATAAAAGGGCATTATTTTATCTACCCAGCAGGTAAGCAATCAACTATAAGCAATCAACTATTAATAGACATTAATAAATAGTGAAAGTCATCTCACCAACAACAAATATATTTTATTTGTCAATTAATAGCGAATAATTTATCTAATAGGCCAAATAAACTTAGTTTTTTCTAATAAAAAGTAGCAAAACAATTGCATATTTGCATTTCACAATTGGACAATAAATACCATTGGAATTTGAAGTGAAGTATTACATTCGAGAAAAGTTGGTCATAAAATCAGCTAAAAGTAAGATAAAAAGATTACATGGACATTGTCATTGAAGCATCGATCAGATTGTTGCCAAGATGATATAGAAGTGTTCGATTGGTCAGAATACTAACGAGTCTTCTGCAACAAAACTTGTGAAAAGTTTTGCACTGCTCGTCAGATGAGTTGTTGGTAAGTACTTGACTTTTGATTAATGACTATTGACGAGTAGTCAATTAACACTTTTTCAATTCGTTTTTTAACTTTATAATATTTTTTATTTTATATACTTTATATTTTCACTATTATATATATATATATATATATATATATATATATATATATATATATATATATATATATATATTTATTTTTAATTTTATTCACATAATTTATTAGTGTAGACTAATTTTATAATACACGTGCCAGTCGGTGGTGGTGGAAATATATTACTGTGCGAGTTTTCCTACAAAGCTTATTTTGTTTTTAAAGGTATATATATTATAAGAAATGAAGAACAATTTGAAAATGCACAAGGTTTAAAATAATTACAACAAATCTCAAAGTGACAGTTCATTTGCAAGTGATTAAGAATCGTTGATTAATATATGTTAATTATCACTTAAAAAAATAGTCATTAAAAAACTTAAAATAAATAATTGTTTCAACCTATGTTCATCTTGAATACAAATTCATAATACAAACTTACTATTTGACATGTAGTTTTTTTATAACACATTGTGCCTTAATGCGTAATTCAAACCATCCATCTAACCTTGATAGTTTGGATAAAATGATAATTTATAAAATAATATATTCAAGCCTTAAATTTTATATAAGTTTTGGGGCAATTTTCCATCAAATAATCTTGTTAAGTGTTGTTGATGGTGACTCAGACTAACAAGCACCATTGAAGAAGATAAGTATAGGTCAAAGAGGCAGTCCGCGGGGCACGGAGTGCGTTCTGTTTCCATTTTGCGGCTTGCGCAGTTTTACACGGCTCGCGAAATTGCTGCTTCTTTTCACGGGAGATGTCTTTTGGGACGGTTACCTTTATTTGTGGTCGGTTATTTGTGGTTACTTAGACCCCAAGTAGTCTTTCAAGTTGACTTTATTATATATAACCCCTCTTGTTAGTACTAGGGAATTATGATTCACAAACTGAGAGAGATCACAAGAGAGCCATTATAATTTGTGAGTATGATTGTAATTCATCTTGTAAATTCTTTGCGATCATAGGGAAATTATTTGATTGTAATTCATCTTGTAAATTCTTTGCGATCATAGAGAAATTATTTGATCTCGGTGCCCGTGGACGTAGCTATCACATTGATAGTGAACCACGTTAAATCTCTTGTGTCATTTTCTTATTGTTTGCATGAATTTCTTATTGTTTTATTATTGTTCATCAATTTTGCTTCCGCTGTCCCACAACATTAAGGTTTTAGAAGTTGTAAGTTAAAGATCAATGACAATGTTTGTAATTAAGTACATGTTCAAGTTCTAAAAATCGTGATCAAAATATTCGTGATTATCTTGTTGGTTATCAAAAGATTTATACTTGTCATTTGTCACCGGAGTTTGTGATAGTTTGACATTACTTCGTAGTCCCTCGTATTCATTAAATATGATTTATTTGAAGTTTCATTATATTTTAGATGGTTAAATAGAATTATATGTAAAAGAGAAAAGTGTAGGATTTTTAAATTTTAATAGAGGTAAAGTGAAATTAGTAAGTATAAATATATGAAAAGATTAAGTTAATAAGGAATTAGTAAAGTTAACATACCAAAAATAAAAATAAGACATTTAAGGAGTGTTTGGTATTAAGAGAGGAAAAGGAATGGAAAGGAGATGGATACGAAAGGGTAAAGGTAATAATAAGTGTTATTGTTAAATGTTGTTTGGTATCAAAAACTTAAGAAGGGTAACAAATAATAGCTTTAATAAGGGGGGGCCATTAATGGTGGAGCTTGTTGTATATAGTTTTGTGAGAATTTAAAGAGTAAGGAAACAGAGGTAACAAAGTAATGGTAATCATTACCCTCAAAATTGGATTATGTTAATGGAATTCGTTACCTATAGCAAAAGAATACTAAACCAACCGCACCCTTAAGATGACTTAATCCAATAAAGAAATGTGACACTTAAAATGAATAGGGGAGTGTTTATTATCTTATTTTCTCCTAGTTTAACTTCCGATTGAAATTTCTATCATATTAGCATCTTCTTTTTGTGATGCCTAACAATTATAAGAAAACCAATTGATAAACTTGATCTACTAGCCAATTGAGTACAACACCTTTTTTTATATGAAATTGATCTTCATATATATTAATTGAGAGAATCAAATCTTTATATAAAGATGAAAGAGATATTTATCAAGTCCAACCCATAAAAATTAAAATATGACCACATTTAACAACACTCTCTATGTTCAAAACACACAAAATCTTTTATGCAGCGGCTGCAACCGTTAGATCGTACGGACAACTAATAAATTTTTTTTACACCCCAATTTCAAGTCTAAAAACACCTAGTTCAAGACTTCAGGTTAACTTTTACCTACCTACTTCAACCGTTTAAATGCTTATTCTAAGGTTTAAAAAAGGTTCAAAATTTTTTACTCTAACGTTTAAAGTGCCTACTTCAAACCTTAGTTTTCTTTCACCATTAATAGTTAAAATGACTACCCCAAAACTTAAAACCTAGCTATAAATTTCAAGACTTTTTCAAGGTCTAAAGTGCTCATTTTAAACTTTAAAATGACACACTTGTGTGATCATCTCACGGGAGATACAGTGCTAAGAAAATAAGAACACTTTACAAAGAAACATGAGGTTAAAAAAATCACAAAATTCTCAAATGAAATGGTACGATGAGATCATTTTTATTAAGTTGGTCTAAATATACACTTATAATCTTAAAATGATCACTTTTTATAATTTTAAAATAATTATTTTTTATATTCTTAAAATAATTAGTTAAAACTTTCAATTAATCACTTACTGTATCAAAGTGATTAATTAGATTAATGAGCACATTAGGTCTCATATATTTGCCGATAAAAAATACATAGCCGCCAAGCCCAAGAAAAAAGTCAAGCTTTCACATGACTAAACTTACAAGCCCAAATATACTGTAGATTCAAAACCCAAATTATGACGTAAAGAACATCAACCGTCTTAAGTTAATTGCTTTATCCACAATCCAAGCCCATTTTCTCTCTCTAAATCTTTCTCTCTCCTTTTAATAATTAGATCTCATTCGCCGATTATCTTTTCCGATCGCCGCGTTTTAGGTATTCATTTCTCCCTAGAAATTCTTTTCATTTTCATATGTGATTACTTTATGTTGGCTTATAATCGAAAATTTGGATTACTTTTTTGTTTTATTCACTTTTATTGATGGCCACTTTACTCTGATTGAATTATCGTTTTTGAGATTGGTGCTACTGTTATTCATTTTTCTGAAGTATTATTCATATTTAAAAAGTTTGATTAGTTATTTTTTGGTTTTGAATATACTTTTTTCGATTTTTATCTGTTCTTTGGAGTAGTTGATTATTGTGTGCTATTGAGTGATTACGGTTGTATGATTAGGTTAATGATCGAATTCATTTGTGGTTTTTTTGTGAGTTTGAGGTTTTGTACTTTTTTACTGTTGTTGTTTGATGGATGCTGCATGGAATCCTTTTGTTGAATGGTAAATCAGTGGCGGTTATTGAATAATTTTATGTAGGAGCTAACTTATTAGATTAGCATAAAACTAGATTATCATTGATCAATACATATTTTGGGGCAAACAAAATTTTGAACATTGACAAAAGATTTTTGGGTAGGCCAGGCCCGACGATTGATTGTAATTGTGATATTTTTGCAGCTGAGTTGATTTGCAGTGCAAATATATTTGTGATTTTGTGAGTATAAAAATTAAAAGTCGGAGCAATTGTTGCGGTAATAGTGTAGTTTTTGCCAATCTTTGGGATTGATTATGTTACTTGAAGGTGGTGAATGTGTTGGACTCATCTACATGAAGTGTTCAAATAAGCTATTATATGAAATTTTGTAATTGATGTTGGCTCAATACCCAATATCATAATAAAGTGAAGTGTCGAGGTACTTCAGGCATAGATTGGTATTGTTTTCTACTTTTTTTAATTGGTGAAAATAGTAGTTTATTATTTCTCTTTGGTGCTTTAGTAAGTCATACCAATTATCATCACTTTATGATAAGTTTTTTCATTTTTGTGGGAATGATTTTTAAGGTGTTTTGTGTATGTATGAAACTTGACTTTTTGGGAGATTGCTATTTAGATGAGTTACAACTTAAAGTAGTGAAGACTGAAGACATCAAATCCTACACATACGAAAAGGAAAATTAGGACAATGTTGTTATCAAATTAGGAAAAGATATTAATTTAACAAATTTATGCAAAATGCAGGAAAAGTCTAAGACGTGCTTCAAATTTTACACATGTTTTAGTAATCCTCTTGATATATTAGATTAAAATGACTACTTAATATATAGCTTTGCACATAAATCTTGAATTATAAGAAACTAGAGTCGGTCCGGTCCAAACCTTAAATAAAATCGATTATAGTCCCTTTGTTGATTCAAACTAGTTTGTAATCAGTGTACCTAAACTTACGTTTATTAAATAAAATTTCCTTGTAAAATTATCTTCATCCTTGACTTTCTAGAAAAGGAAATTGGAGTATGATGGGTAATTGACAATCTATAATGAGGGGAAAAGTGTAGAAGGATGCTTTTACATTGTCCACTTCCATCATACTTATTTAGTTATCTATGTTTTCGAGATTGTGGTTGTGTTGTTTCTTCTTCAGTTTTCATTTCCATTTCCCTTTGTTTCCTAAAACATGTCATTGCACGGTTTGTTGAAGTTGTCAATTTTACCACATAAATAATTAGATTAATGGCTTCCCGAAATCAGATGACCCCTTGGTTACTGTGTTTTCTATGGATCTGTTCGTAAATTTTGCCCTATTTAAAAGTAATTGCTTCAACTCTTTTTCCTATTTCTCATTGCACGCTAGCCGATGCACTAATTCAACCCTTATATTTTTAATTGTGCATAATAAAAAGTTGCAAAACTTCATATTAATAAAGTTTACAATGAGACGAATCAAACAAGTTTCCACTTGATTGTTTTAACTTATAGATTAAGATAAAACACAAACTAAAAGTGATTGATGTATAGTATACATGAAAAATCGGACAAATAAAAAGAATAAGTGGGTGTAATAGACTTACGAGGGTATATTGCCTCATGGCACTCATTGTAATTGAGACTAGCAATTGCCTAATTTGTTCTCTAGAGTGTATAATGTATGCCAAGCTGGAGTATGACCTTTACCGTCATCGATTGTGCCACAGGTTTTTGGTTGATTCAATTGATGAAAATGACGACTAATGAGCAAGATCAAGATGTCATTCGATGGGGTTTAAATCTTCTTGATTTTGGACCATTATTCAATAATACTTATGGCAATGGTTATAATTCAGAAGATGGCAGCATCTGTCATGGACAATATATGAGAGAGTATAATTATGACACAACTTGTAATTCTGAATGTAACTATGTAGAAAATAATGGGATACTTGGACATTCCCTACAAGAAGACTTTTCACGATTAGAAGTTGATAATGAAGCTCAATCTTCACATGCAGAACCGGAGCAATTTCACGAATCGGACGTTTCTTCTGACTGGCTTGCACCATCTACTGCTAATTATTGTTCTGGTATAATATTGAATATTTTGTGATTCATCATGTTATTCTGCTTACATTTTCACATGCATATTGTTAAATTGCAGTTCATGAGAGCTTCCAAGATGCAGATGATATTGGGCGTTCGAGCTCATGTTCTAGTCCAGGAGAGAGATCGAATGATGGGGAAGACTATTCTTATTCACTTGAATTTGCAGATGAATCTTCACTTGATGGAGAACTTGGGAAGAGGCTAAACCAATTGACACCTGTTCCAGTAAGCAACTCTTCATTTAAAATTGTTTCACCAATTTGTTGCTCATGTGTTATGTATCTCAGTAAAAGATTCCCTTTTCTGAACTCTGGTTCTTTGATATTTGAGTTCATCATATTCTAGTTTGCAGACATAATACATGGCGCATCAATCACCTTATGAGGTGGCAACTATTTTAAGCTTTTGTACTTTTTTCCTGTAAAGATTTTTGAAGATTTTTCCATCCCAAGAAAGGGGAAGTAGATAGTTTCGGTTGTTAGCGTTTAGTTGTTATTTGCATTTTTCATGGCCAATGATGAGAGCATTTTAGATAAACTAGATGTTGAACTTTCAACTGATTTTTACCACTTGAGGTATGGAGCTTATTTGGTCACTTTAAAATTTTTTCCTTGAAAAGTTTTTGTTTAAACTTTCAACTAATTTATTGTAAGGTAAATTATAAGATTGTTGACAACCTTCATATTTGGTTGTTATGTCTTTATATCTTGTTCTTCTTAAATCCTT
The DNA here is from genome assembly GCF_026212465.1 of Amaranthus tricolor. Classification (NCBI taxonomy): domain Eukaryota; kingdom Viridiplantae; phylum Streptophyta; class Magnoliopsida; order Caryophyllales; family Amaranthaceae; genus Amaranthus; species Amaranthus tricolor. Next base: position 22,346,023 of record NC_080054.1, on the reverse strand, counting down.
ATGCCATTGGCAAAAGGTTTTTTTAGTGGCATTGGGCTTATTATATGTTGATGATGTTTGGACTTGTGCTTTAAGATTGTTGTATCCTTATTTTTCATGTGTTATAGTTGTATTATAGTTTATGGGAAAATGACTGGATGAATATATATGCATTTCTACGTGAAGTTTTGCAATCAAGGCTCAATCAAAAACAACCTTTTTTGTAGTACAAGCTTTAGGTAGCAATAGCTGACGGACCACCCGGTTCCTGTGTCTAGGTGCATGTCGCTTAATTACATTGGGTAATGAAATTTTGTTGGTTGGTAGTGGAAGTTCATTTCATGATCTATTTATATTCATGGGGCTTGACATGCTTGGTTTGCTTTTTTTAAGGAACTGTTGAAGTGAAGGCTTTTTTCCTTTCTTGTGCAGCATGTTCCTCGAATTAATGGGGAAATACCTTCCATGGATGAAGCAACTTCAGATCATCAAAGACTTCTAGATAGGTAAGCACAAAGCCGTGGAGTTTCTTTGGCGGGTGTGGAGTGGTGGGAGAAGGTGATTGATCATATGTGATACTATTTAAACATTGGTTTTTCTTTGAGCATGTCTATAAAAGTTTCTCTTTATTGCCTTTTCTATTGGTTATCTATGTTAATATTTCAATCTTTTATTGTATAGTTAATGAATAACGTGTGTACTTTTGATGGCATGTTGTTGTGCACTGCATTTGCCTAGGGGCTGCAGGGTACTACCACTTTGCTAGGAAATAATTTGTCATGTTGACTCTAATTGATTGTTTTGTTGGTAATTCTATTACAATTGTCATGTTATGGTTTTGATAACCGAAGCAGTTTTGATCAGATTGCAGTTGTATGATTTGGTTGAGCGCAAGGTCCAAGGAGACGGCAACTGTCAGGTTAGTTGTCAAGCCCGTTTTATATTTCTATGTTAATTGTTATTTCTGCATCAACGGAATATTTTAATATATGTGCAGCGTTATTAGTGGTTCCAAATTCATCTACTTTTTTTTATTTGAATGTTACTATGTTGTGTCTATGAGCAACAAAGATATTCCTTCACCCTTTAGACATCATTTTAATATAGTAGACATATCTTCATATTGAGCTATAACTTGTAATTCCGAGAAGTATAATCCTTATCCTTAGAGATTTAATATTCCTTCTGTTTCTAAAAGTTTGTTCACATTACTATAACACATAGTTTCAATAAGTTTGTCCACATTACTCAACTGGTAGTTTCAATTTAATTGTTCATAATGGAAACTGTCATTTAATATAATATTTTTTTAGCTTAATGTTGTTGGTTGGTTTGCAAAAGCACGAATTTGTCTTCAGTTGATTCTAATAGGAGTAATAATTATGATTCTTATTATAATAACTATACCTAAATGCTCTCATCCACTTTATTTTGAGGTTCATTTATGATTCTATATCCATCCAATGTTATCATCTTGCTATTTCGCTTCCATTTTCTTAATATTCTTAAAGATCACATTCGTTTTTTCATTTTAAGACCCAGTTTGTGGCTTAATAAAAAACCTTCGTTCTTTGAGAATGGTGGATGGAAAAAAAATATAGGATTCATCATCAATTACATTTATACATTCTATAATTAAAAATTCCCACTACGATACAAGATTCCCACTTCCAAATTTTGCCTCCTTTTTGCCTCATGGAAATATTAAGAAACGGAGGGAGTATCTAATAAATGCAAAATTGATCAACTTAATGTTTTTAACTTTTTGATGTGCTTTCTCAGTTCCGTGCTTTGTCGGATCAATTCTATCGTACTCCAGAACACCACAAGTTTGTGAGGCAGCAGGTTGTTCATCAGGTAGTTTCTTTAGAAAATGAAATATAATTTACTTTTATCTTTTAGAGGTTCTTTTAGTGCCATCTATAGTGTAAATATCCTTATTTTTTTTTAACTTTTGGGTATTTTCAGCTAAAATCAGAACCAGAGTACTATGAGGGATATGTGCCCATGGAGTATGGTGAATACTTAAAGAAGATGTCCAAGTACTATTCAATTTTATTTAAAACTTATTAGATTCACTCAGTATTATTAGGAAAACCTATTTGTGTTTCAAAGTGCAATATAATATTGGAGATTTGGTATTCCTCCATGCCAAATGCTTCTATGGTTATGTGTCGATTTCTTATCTAAAATGCTTTTAACCCTTATATGGTTATGTGTCGATGTCTTATCTAAAATGCTTCTTGTCTAATTTGTCAACTACAAGCCTAGCTTTGTTCTAGTGGTAAGGGTTGTTTCTCACAAACTCAAGGCAGTGGTTCAAATTCCACTAGTAGCACTATGAGGATGAAGGGATTTCTCTTATGTTCCCCTCACTGACAAGGCCCCCACCCATTGCGCCAGGTTGAGTTTCTTCTTTTTTTCCTACCTGGTCCTCAAAAAATCTGGTCCAGTTAGGCCCTTTGTCTTGCCCCACGAAAGAAGAGATTTTTCCTTCAAAATGTTGTTTTTTTCTCCTCTTTTTTGTATTTTATTGTTATTGACACAAATGTTGTCTCTATTCTCTCATTTTGGGCAAGTTCTCAAAGCCACTTATACATTCCTTGATGAAAAAACCTTCGTCTACTTCAAGCATTTTGTTCTGCACTGATGTTAGGCTACATATGTTTTTGCGCCTAGTGGAGATTAATGAAGTAGATTGTCTTAACTTTTTACATGATTTGAAACAGGAGTGGCGAATGGGGAGATCATGTAACTTTGCAGGCAGCTGCTGACTCGGTATGCATATTCAATTTATATGATTACATCACATCATTTGTTTTCTAAAGTTCTGAATCGTTAATATAGAGGCATTGTTTGTAGAAGTGGGAGGAGACCCTTATTGATCTTAATTTCAATGGGGTTTTCATGATTGTTGAAGTCATAATGGTATGCATAGGAGTAATACAACTATTTGTCTATTGGAGATTCTATTCGGAGTGGCAGATTCGGACATTATATTAGGTGCCTAGGTGGGTTCAAAAGTCAAAGTCAGACAATAATAAAGTCAATTCCGTATAGCCAAGAATTTTGCAATCAGTAATGGACACCATTTAGTTTCTCCAATTATATCTAATTGTTATAAATAAATAATATAAATATATAAAGCATAGGAATATCAAATAGTTCTTCAATTGAGAAATTTAAATTTTGGCGAATATTTTGATTTTTTCATTTTATTAGTAATTTATATTTGCCCACTGCTGCTCGACACAAAAAGAATCAGTCTATTATAGAGTTATACTCATTCAAATTGATAGATAAATGTCTCTCAACAGTCACTTTTCTAGTTATTTATATGCCAAGTGGGTTCACCACAATAGTCGTATTATATTTTTCTTTTATTATACATAGCAAATATACACAATTTTTCAAGAATTGGAAGAGTTAAGTTGGGTCAAAAGACCCCATAAGGCTATATGTAAGTCCACCTATGAATTTATTCTATCTTTGATAATATGCCAATTTGCAACTTTTACCGTGAGAATAACAATAGATTTGTAGATTTGTTTCTCATTTGTAACTTAATTTTCTTGCTTTTTAGTATTTGTATCTTTGGTTTTGATTGAATATCTGAAAGTGCTCCATGGATCAAAACTTCTTTAGGAGCTTGTCAGTTTTCACCATGAGATCTTGCTGCTGACACATGACACACCACAACATTAGAGATATTTAATTCATTACTCTTTACCCTACTGGCCAACCCTGTCAATGTGACTGGTGAGATCTCAGGCAGTTGTATCTTCCAACTTTACCGTTTATTCCTATTAAGCTACACAACTCCAGGATAAGGTTCTGCTATTGATTAATGGGAGTATTCACAAATCACATTTACTAAACTAATAGAATAATTTACTTGTGTTCTGATTAAAATAAATTTTTGACGTTAATTTTCTGGGGAAATCATCAAATGACTTGTTCTAAACTGATAAATGGAACCTTATTCTTGCAGTATGGTGTTAAAATATTCCTTATAACTTCTTTCAAGGACACCTGTTATATGGAGATTATTCCGAAGATTCAAAGGTCAAAACGAGGTGAGCTGTTTAGGTTATCTTTGCATACACCTGCCTTTTCGAGGAAACCTGTTAGGGGAATCTGCATTTAGTTCTTTATCATTCAAATTTTTGTGTTAGTCTTGAAAGATAACTTATGGGTATGTTCGGCACAAGCTATTTGTACCTAGGTAGTTTGTAGTTGTGATGTTGGAATTTTAGACTACCTATTGTAGGTGTTGGATATTTAATGCAAAAATATTTCTCGTTAAAAGTAATGGTTTTGGTAGTTGTTCGGATCTTAGTTTTAAAAGGCATGCCTTGCTTTGTGTCTTGTGCGCCTCGAGCTCAGGCTCGGCTGAAAACGCCTCGGCTAGGTGAGGCAAAGCCCACTATAAGAGGTGTGCACCTGGGACGTCTCGATGTGCTTCACACCTTGTGCGCCCAGTGTGCCTCCTTGTTGGGCTATGCTAGTTTGTTTGATAAATAAATAAAATTCAAAATCCAAATTTACTTGAATATGAAGTTCGAGAAACCGTTGTTTTACAAAAAAAAAGTTGTTGAAGAACACAGAAATAACTTTGGGTATCTTCATATTCTCATTATAAACGTTGTGTGCTAAAGTGGTGTTTATCGCAAGGATAATGAATGCTTCCAAGCTTGTTGATATTAAAACAAGAATTTCATGTTGTTTAAAGTATAATGTATGATTTGAAGTTGATTTTTAAGCTTTTAACAAAAAAATGTGCGTTGCCTACAAAAAGCTCGTGCCTTCGCCTTGCGCTTTGCCCCTAGGCTCTAAGGACCTTTTGTGCCTCGGTGCCTTGCGCTTTTTAAAACCAAGTTTGGGATATAATTTATTTAAAAAAATGAAGAAAATCTTAAATCACGACATTTGATTTTGGAATGCTACAAATTGTAATGTTTTGAAAACAACTACTTGCAACACTATACTACATAAACTGCTACTTTATCCATATTTTCTAAAGTAGTGTTTTAGCCTCATGAAACCACTAACAAACACGCCCTATATATGTAGAAAAGAAACTGTCACTTGCATTCACTGGTAAAGCCATGTTTTGTGTGTGTGCCTCTTGTTGTCCAGTTTTTGCTCATGAAAAATCCCTTATTTCTCTCTTTTGTGCATTTATTTATATGCAGTCATCTTGCTGAGCTTTTGGGCGGAAGTGCATTATAACTCTATCTATCCACAAGGAGGTAACTTCAGTTCTTTATCTCCTGTTATCAAATTGAGTGGTTTAGTGTGTATTGTGGTCTTGCGTTGATGAGTAATTGTTGCTCAAGACATCAATGCTTTTAGATAAGTCTACATCTAAGCATGCTAGTCTGTTTGAAAGTGGTGCAACTATCTTTATTCGTTACTTTTCTTCCTTTTATTTTTGATGAGGGGCTGTGGGGTGTACAATTGAGGGAATAGGATGGAGTGTGTCACTTCAGAGTGATGTTCAATTCAACAGAAGATTCTAGTTGGATAAAATAAGAGCCACTCTACATTACATTTCTTTTTATGTAGATGTGGAAATGCATTGAATTGGAATCTTCATTCAACACCTTTTGGTTGTTTAAGAGACTGAAGATGAAGGTGAACTCTTTTTCCCGGACTCCAGTTTTCATTATGATTTGTATCCTCCAATTGTGAAGTTTAAATCCTTGGTCACTATTTTGGAGCATTGGTCTTAGTCTTAGAGAAAGGTTTTACCAATCACTAACCAATACATACGAAGATAATGCTGAACTACAAAATTTCCTAGGCATTTATGGTTCCCTAATTGTAACGTTATATCTTCAATAGCATCTCTGTTGCTCTTCATCTGATAATTACCTGACCAATTTCAAGATATATTCCAGAGCGTCAATGCTCTGATATTTACCAAGCTGTTGGTCATGTATCTACCTTTATGAATTGTGAGTTATATGACTCATGCCTAAGGTCTCTGTATGAGAGTTAATTATTGGCTCGTGTTTCTACGCTTATGAGTTATGAGTTATGAGTTATATGACTAATACCAGATATCCACTCCACTATCTACCTATAAATTTATAGGAATTGGGGCAAATTATTTCAACAGTTGTTCATCATGATAAAATGGTGTATCTCGCAATGGTTATTGTTTTAGGATCCATCATCCATCAAGAATGTAAACATTATGTACCCAAGGGCAGAGGGCTAAGCTAGCAGCAAAATAGACCCAATGTGTTTATTTATCAGCATGAAATTGAAGAAATAGACCATCCAGGATCCTAGTTTATGTGTTTTGATATTATATTGTACTTGGTAAAAGTTTGATCCGAGTGATCTAAGATGGCCCAAATTGCAGCCCCTTACCTTAAATCTCATCCGTTTGGGCCATGGGATTGTGCTGGACTTTTCAACATTTTTGTTCATAATTTTTGTTCAATTTCTGGGCTTGTTTGGAAATTGAAATAGAGCTGCTTTGTGAAAACATCTAAGAAGCTAATTACGGTGGTGTATGCGCAGAGTTGCCGCCTCCCAGTGAAATGAGAAAGAAGAAGAGATGGTGGCCTTTTGGAAATAATTTAAGAGGAAAGATTATTTACATGGATACCTTTTAACGCTTTTAATTCATCTGTATATATATATAGGTGTAGATCAGACATGTGAGCATCACACCTTGATTTGCAATAATTTCTTTATTCTTTCTTTGTATTTCTCCAGGGCCATTGTGCAGGTGATGAGAATGAGCCTTAAACACAAACATTTATAGGAATATATCATAAATCATAATATTAGGCTGGTGATGGCATGCATTTTGATTTCGCATGCCATTTTCGATTCTATTCTTCTTCTGCTCCTCTGTTGGTTTGTGTTATTAGCTTCAGGGCTCCATGCTTGGGAAAGTTTGAAGCAGTCCTACGTGATCTGTTATATAGGCAGCATTGGTGAACTTGACAGTATTATTTCGACTGAATCATACCCTTGAAGTAATTTATGAATGTCTCAGACTAAGGGTTGGGTTGTGCAAAAACAATTGAGTGAAATTAATGTGCTTAACAATTTGACTCAATTGGTTGGTAGTCAAAACTGTCGGGTGAATGCATTTTGGGTTGGATTATTTTCGATCAAGTTACTTTCGAGCTTGGTCGGGTTGTGCTGCTTTTAGGTTGAGCCAACATGTTCAAGATTTTTATAATCGAGAAATTATCAATGTACCCCTATTGCCACAATCAAACCATCACCACTTGTCCAGACAAATTGCCACACCAATCTTTGTAAGTCACAATTAGTTAAAACTCCAGCTCAAGGTTGCCCTCCTATCTTAGAGCTCCTAAGTCCAAACCAAGATTGTTCTATCCACAGTTACAATTTTCATACACTATTATGGAAAATTTGAATAAAATAAGATTATTTAACAACTTAATTCTAAAAATAAGCTTCATGAAAATTTATTTCCCAAAATAATCGTCTGTACATCCAAGCCTAGCCTCGGTTTAAATCGCTGTTACTAACAGCGAAAGTAAAAAGAAAAAAAATTAAAAGGCAAGTAACAGCGACTTTAAGGTTAACTGGTAACTCCTTCACCTCGTCAGCTGGAATAAGGAAGTAACTGAGAACTGAAAACTTAAAACGCATTAAGTCGCTGTTACTAACAGCGACTTAAAAAAAAATTATTATTATTTTTTTTAAGTCGCTATTAGTAACAGCGACTTTGGGCTTTTATTTTTTTTTTTCTCTTTCGCTGTTACTAACAGCGACTCTTGCCAAACCTAGGTTTGGATGTACGGACGCTTATTTTGGGAATTAAGTTTTCACGGAGCTTATTTTGGAAAATAAGTTGTTTAATTGTCTTATTTTTTTCAAATTTTCCGCTATTATGCTGTTGGTATTCAACATATTTCTAAATTTCTCGTTAGACTTAAAGCAAATGAAAACAAGGATATTAGAGGTTTCCTTTTTCTGGTGTTATCTTAATGGTGGATGATGTCAACTTCGATTGCTCTTTCTCAAGTTTTAAACTTCTTTCGTATTTTGAATATTTTCAATTCTACTTCTATTCAAACTGTGTATATTATTTCTTGGGACTAAGTAGCTGATGACTTAAGTTTTGTTACCCACAAGTTTGCACATAAAACAAAATGAACAAGAAACAATAAAATGACGATGAAGAACTTGAAAAAACACCAATTTAAATGGTGAACTCAAAAAAATCAATAGTGCTCATGATTCATATTTAAAGAACAAGACATTTGTCCATGATTTGTACCAAAATAAACATTGTGGGAAGAAATCTAGTTTTCCATAGATGATGTAATTGATTACAAATAAATTAAAAGAAATCAAAATCCAAGTTACAAAACATACCATAATGGTGTACATGTAGACTTTCCTAATTTTCTAAACTCACAATCTACTTCTCTAAATCCGGGCATCCAAAGGACCAAAAGTGCCCAGATTACGAAAACATGAATTACATCAGAAAATTGGGGAAAAGATTTTTTCCCAAATTACTAGATTAATATTAAATTGTGCAACATATAAAACAGTTAAGTTGGTTCAGCACATACGCAAAAGCGTACTTGAAATCACTTGTTTGAGCTGGTCACAAAGTCAGCAGCATTATGGCGCGTTAGACTGTGTTAGTGCTTAATGCAAACATATATTTTCTGGACTTGAACAATACAAACTGCACTTTCAAGTTGAAGAGTCTCAAACTGGTATTTTCTTTAAGCCAGCAGCAATCGGCATGCCCAAGAATCCAACAAAGATACAAACAAACCACTGCATGAAACTGAGCGGTGTGGTGTTAGCAAATGTACCTAGATATTCAACGATTATCACTTGAAAGACGAGAGTGACACTGATGACAGCAACGAAAACGTAATTGTCTAATATGCCTTTCAAAACGTCGATCTCCTCCATGTCTCGAGAGCTTATTTCGTTGAAAATCTGCAAGAAAATATTGTATGAGTTGCCAATACACAACACATTATTCAAGCCATTAAGTCATATATCTCGGTTCAAGTGTTTCCAATCGGGTTTTTTTTGGATCTAGTCCGTACTTGGTTAGCATAATACCTGACAGAAGACAAATGAGTTGAAGATGAGAGTATTCAAGGTTAAATCGCCCTCCGGACCTGTAAGACGAAACAAAAATTTCCCGTTTGCTTGGAGAAACCAAATAATGATAAATTGGTAGAGGGATTGGCCAAGTATGTTCCTCCACATGACATTGCTGATAAAATTTCCTTGTCTTCCAACTGGTGTTCGCTTCATCAATTCATCATTAGGAGGCTCAGTAGCCAATGCAAGAGCTCCTAAGGTATCCATTATCATGTTCACCCATAGAAGCTGAACAGCTGTGAGTGGAGCACTCCCTAAAACAGGTCAAAAAGCGTCAAGGAAATCATCGGTGAGACATATCAATTGGAGTACACGACATCAGTAACAACATTTCATTACTCCAATGTCATTAAGTCAGATAACATCGTGTGCAACTTTACATATATAAGAAGTGCACATGATTCAATGAGTCATATAGTCCATTATAATACGAAACCTAAGAAATATAAATCTCTGGCCCTATCGAAATAAGAGACAAACAATTGGGGTAGTCAACCTGAGTTTCAGAGTTGAAGTTTTGTTGTAACATTAGTAGAGGTTGGAATTTCGGATCATGGTCGGACTTGGACTAGGTCTTACGGATGGGTCATATATAAGTCTCATTTGTGCCTGTCCCTTGATCGACACTAGATGGGCTTTCAGAACTTCATGTCGTTTTTTTATTGATCGGTCAATTTTATTAGATTGAAGGATGATTACCTGTCCAACAGGCCGAAAAGAAGTTCACAAGTAAGGCAACGACATTAACAGTCAGCTGAAACTGCACGAACTTTTGAATGTTTATGTAAACTGAACGTCCCCATTTAGCAACAGTTACAATTGTAGAAAAGTTGTCATCTAGAATTATAACATCAGCACTTTCTTTAGCCACCTGAAAAATTTAGAGAAAATTAATGCTATTACTGAAATAAACTAATTGATCTGAGAATTGAGATTACAATGTCATATTTGTATGCATACCTCAGTACCAGCAATGCCCATTGCAAGTCCTATGTCAGCTTCATGAAGAGCTGGAGCATCATTTGTACCATCTCCTGTGACTGCCACAACTTCATTAAATGTTGTCCTTAAGTGCTTCACTAGTGTATGTTTATCAAGGGGAGAAGATCGTGCCATAACCTGCACAAAAAGCGGCATTTAGCAATTCCAAACAAAATTGATTCAGATTGATTTTGTGAAGGAACCAAATCAACCAAAACCTTAAGTTGATGGTTGAGGCTCCAAGATAATGTTATATACTCTGACACGCCCCCTCACACGAGAGCCCTTTGGGCTAGAAGTGTGGATGCAGCACAGGCCCTCCTTATACCTAGTGCGAGATATTCTACTTTAAGTGAGGGGTGATTGAGATTTGAACCCGTGACCTCTTGTCACGCTGGCTTCTAATACCATTTCAAGGAACCAACTCAATCAAAAGCTTAAGCTGATAGTTAAGGTCCTAGGATATGTTATATACTCTAACAGATTCACATCAAGATTTTCAGTAAAATCAAATCAATAGCTAGAAGTAGAAATTAGGAAGTGGGATGATCACCTGAATTTTCGGAATGATTTTCTCTAATTCTTCTTCGCTCTTCTCTCTGAAAACTGGACCTTCTATTGCAATACCATCATCAGTAAGAATACCACATTCCTTGGCGATAGCCTTGGCTGTATTTATGTTGTCTCCAGTTACCATCCTTACAGTTATCCCTGCTGCACGACACATTGCAACCGATTCTTTGACTCCAGGTCGAACAGGATCTTTGATCCCCACAATTCCTATACAAGTGTACCCTTCAGCAGGCATAGGGTCATTTGGAGAAAACTCGTTCTCAAGATCCATATAGCCGAGACACAAGGTTCGGAGAGATTCACTTGCAAACTCGTCGATAGTAACCTTAAGATGCTCCAGAAGTTCTGCATCCAGGGGAACAACGTCTCCATTAGCATTGACGACCTTAGAACAGGAAGCTAAAACTATCTCTGAAGCACCTTTGGTGTGGGCCCTTAGACCTCCACCATTAAGTTCTAGTACAACACCCATCCTCTTCTTTGTAGAGTTGAATGGCTCGACTTTGACAAGCTTAGAGGCTTGCCTTTCAGCGTGAAAATCACCACCTAGAACTGACAAGGCAAACTCCAAGAGTGCAGTCTCAGTTGGGGTTCCTAATATTTCATGCTTTCCTTTTTTATTAGCAACAACCTCCCCTCCGGTGTTATTGAATATCGATTGAACCAGAAGCTTAAGTGTAGAATCAGGTAACTCAGAACGCAAGCTACATTCTTTACTAATCTCCTTAACATTCAGACCAATACAGGATTTTACCACAGTCATGTGATTGGTAGTCAGAGTTCCGGTTTTATCACTGCAGATAGTAGTAGCTGATCCCATCGTCTCACAAGCAGCCAAGTTGCGGACCAAGGCCTTGTCGTTCATCATCTGCTTCATAGCAAAAGCGAGACTTAAAGTCACAGCCAAAGGCAACCCCTCGGGAACAGCGACCACAACAATAGTAACAGCGATTGCGAAGTACTCCAACAATGCCAAAGCTTCATCCCCGCCCCAATACCAATGAGAACCTTCTCGCCATTTACGTGTAATCAGGCCGTTCACAAGCACTGCAAAAGTCACAACAGCAAAGAACAGTCCAATTTTTCCAATAATGGTTGCAACGCCATTGAGTTTGACCTGTAATGGGGTCTCATCATCTCCTCCTTCACTAAGAGTTGCCATCAACTTGCCCCATTGTGTCCTCATCCCAACGGTTGTGATTATCATCTTGCATGATCCATCTTGGACTTTTGTACCCGAGAGAAGAAAAGGGTATTCCTCACTCACCATAACAGGTTCACTTTCTCCCGTTAAGCTTGATTCATCGATTAAAACCGAGAATCCTGACACAAAAAGACCATCAGCTGGGACTTGATCTCCTATAGATAAGTGCACAATGTCACCAGGAAGTAAGTCATATATAGACATTTTCTGCCTGAATCCATTCCTTGTGACTTGGATAGCAATCTTCTTCTTTTCTTTGTCGAGATCCCTGAACTGCAAGGACTGACGGTAATCACTTGTTGCAGTAACGAATACAACAAGTAATATGGAAGCTACAATGCCGAGCCCATCATGCGCCCCTTTAGGCCAACCTTCTGTAGCAACCCCAACTATCAAAGAGACGAAAGAACATACGCCAAGAATCATCAATGTCATGTCCTGGAGAGCTTCCCAAACAAAAACCCAAAAACTCCGAAGTTGAGCTTCAGCAAACTTGTTGATACCAAAAATGTCCTGTCGACGAGCAAGGACAGTTGGGTTTGTTGTGGTAAGCCCGTTTTCAGTTGATGTACGAAGCTTATCTGCAATGCCAGATACCCCTCCATGGGACTTTACCTTCTTTAAGTCATGGCCTTCGACAATACAGCTCAATTCGTCAGCACAGATATCATAACCTGCTGCTTTCACTTCCTCTGGGACTACATAATCACTTGGTGTCACACCTATAATCACAAAACGACACCATCCGTCCCGAAGCTCAGTTTAATCCCTTTCATAATAAGGTAATTACAGAGTAAAATGTTATAATAGTATTAACCTTGGATAAACTGAAATGCAGCTTTGGAAACCAGGACAGCAATTCTCAACTTCTCCTACAATGTGAAAAGCAAAGATTTGAGTTTATTAAAGCTCAGTTTTTTCCAATAAAAGAACAAGGATTTCTCCATTTTTCTTGAATTCCTAGATCTTAGATTGTCATTTGCCTCATTGACCTCTATAATTAAGCAATGTAACCTAGAATAGATTAAGAATTTTCATGTTTTGTAGTAAACAGTCAAAGCTGTGTCTGTTGCTATAAATCCCATGGGTATCAGTTAAGTTTTAAATTAACTATACATATTAGATAGTTAGATACTACAGCCAGAAACTTTTACTAATTTCTCTTCCCATTGTATATTTTAAAACTTATGTTATAATAGAAAACAGTAGTTTCGTTTTTAGAAATAAAATTTAAACACCCAAATTAAAGGAAACCAAAAAACTAAAAGAATTGATAATCCTCTGACTTCTCCTAGTCCAAGCTGCGGATCTAATTCTTCTAAGTTCTGGGTTAACATAAGCGTTTATTTATTACACGGTAGTAGGGATTGTTGGACTTAATTATAGAGTTTCACACTGAATTCACCTCCAAATTGGATTGAGAATGAGTATTAATTTGGCGGATATTAGGCGGATATATGTATAAAATGTCCTACCCATTATGGTCCATAAATAGTGAGTAGGCGGTGGGTATAAATACCAACTTGTCCCGCCCCATACCCACTTAATCCGCCCCTAAAAACAAAAATAATTGATTTCCTTTCCTTGATTGCTCGGATTCTCTAACCTGTCTTATCCCAACGAAGAAAAAATAATAATAATGTTTTATTTGCAAGTCGAAATTAAATAATAAGAATGGTAATAGAAAGTTAGAATAATTTTAGTAACAAAATTATGTTTTTTTAATAAAATTGTTTGTTCTAATTTAATCACCTCATTTTCTTGCAAAAGTTATTTGATTTATATGAATTACACTTTGAAATGTGCTGTTAGGTGACAATGAAAAGTTATGAGCAAAATAATTTTTAATTTTATCGTCAAGAGAATCAGATAATACATTTCATAAAAACTCACACTACAAATAATTTCTATTATTACTATTTAATATTATTAACCAAATAGAGGACAAAGTCATTGTTTCTCTGATTGACTAACTTTTAAAAATTTATATTAATCATGAAAATTGAAAACCGAATTTGTTTAAGGTCCTCCCGGATGATCATTTTTCCTATTTTACCCTTTCTTTTTCCAATTCATTCTCATTGTTTAAATCTAACCTTCGTGACTAAATGCAAGCAAAAAATGTTCAGCTACGGTCTTGAAGCGAAATGGTCATTTCGAGTCTTTGACTTTGGTTCCATCGTTTTTAGTCCTTTACCTTTGTATATTTAAATAGTTTTTATTGAATCATATTCAATTAATCTTATACACATTTTTTTTTACTTTTAATCTTATCCATATAATTAAGGAAAGTTTTATATAGTAATGTTAAATTTTCGGCTTTTTTGCGTTGTAGACAAATATTTAATCTTGAGTTTTTAATTTTTTCACGTACTAAACAGAAGAAAAAGTTTTTAACTTATTGTTAACTTTACGCTATTTTTATTCAATATATTAACTTTTATTCAATTAAAAAAACAACGCCGTCATCACCCTACTTAACCCTACATTTCAAAATTCAATCAATATAAGCATTAATTTAACCAAAATTTTAATATTTTATTTTTTACATGAAAGCAGCTTGAAAACTGAGGGAGTATTATGGAGGGATAAATTATTATGAACATGAACAAATAATATTTATGAGAAACTCAACAAAAAAAGGAGGAGAACACAAACCTGATTGGTTCGACGCATAGCAGCAGCCTCATAACGTTTAGAGAGATTAGCCGTAAATCTAAAACGACGTTTTGGGTTTTTAACAACACCACATAAATTCCTCCATTTTTCCAACGCTTCTTCTGATGATCCTTTCGGTTTCACCTCAAAATTCTGACTTAAATACCTCTCCATTTTCGCTTCCGAATCTGACTCAATCAATTACGCAAACACGATATTGGTCTAAATTTATTTATATTCCCTAATCAACAGAAATGGCCGTGATCTTCACTCCATTAATGTATAGGCCAGAATTGACCTTATCTACTAAATTACGCGCTACTTTAAAGGGTTTTTCTGGGAAGAATTTTCGACGAAAGAGAGAATAAATGTTTTTCCAGAAAAGGAGCAAACGTGTTTTAAGAGATTAAGGGTAAAACAAAACTGGGTAATGCATTTATTTCTGGTAAACAGTCAAGAAAAAGGGGAATCTTATGTCAGTATTGAGAAATGAATATGGAAAAATTAGCCATTATTGTGGGTTTCTGGGTTGCTTCTGATTATTTGTTGGGAATTGGGATTAGGGATGAATGAAGGAGGAAGAAGAAGAGAATGGTGATCCGAAATTTGGTGGGAATCAGGAAATTGTAGGTGAATTTTGAGCGAATTGCTCGGATACGTCCTCTGTTTACCTTATTATATATATAGGTGCACACGACGAGCTTATAACTAACGTCAAGTTCTTCTAATTAATTGTACCAAACAAACGTAATGGAGATCATGATATTTGTTGTTTTGGTTGTAAGGTCAATAGAAGACACTACTCACTCTATGCTTATAAAAACATATATAAACATATATATATATATATATATATATATATATATATATATATATATATATATATATATATATATATATATATATATATATATATATATAAAAAAGAGCCTTTTGATTTATTTTATTGATAAAAAATATTATAAAGTATTAATTATTACTTCATGATAATAATCATAATATTATACATGTAAGTGTTCTATTATGTTTTATTCATTCATTTAAGATCTTGCTAATTGTTGGGATTTTGGTGACTCGAATCAAGTCCAAGATTATGAAGAAGATGAATCAAGTGTGGGTCAAAAATGTTGGGTGCATGGGGTACGGAGATATGCGCTGAGTTTTACGCGGGGAGCGGAGAAAGTTCTGTCTTAGGCAGATTGTTGGGCGCGTGCGCGAGGCGCGGTATATTACGCGGGGCGCAGACTTCATGCGAGTAATGCGTGAAGCGGGTTTTTTTCCACGTTTTTGGCCAGTTACTCATAGTTTTTGACGGTTTCTTTTGTATTTCTTAACCCTAATTTCTTTTTATTATGAGGTATACTATATAAAGGCCCCATATAATTAGAATTAGTGCATGCAACACAAATTGAGGAATACTAAGAGAGAAAAAGTTTAAAGAGCCATTGTTGTGGCTTCTCGTTCATCTTGTATTCTTCCGGTTCATAGTGAAAAGTTTATTCTCGGTGCCGATGGATGTTGGCCTTTAATTAACTGAGATTAGTTAACAAGTATTGACATAGAGGGATTTTTCAATTTATCGAAATTCCAATCATCCACACGTCTTATCAAGTGGAGTACCTGATATTGGACACCCTTGCTTGTAGATTGTAGCTTGTTCGTAGGGAATTAGTTTTTGCACTCAATAAAATTTTTATCGATGCCTAGTATTAATATTGAAGTTGGTCAAAAGTGCAATAAATTAAAACTTATGAAACACGATTTAAATATTCGAAAAAATTTTATATACTTCCTCCATTTTAAAATAATTACACCAAATATATTTTTGCGTAATCTAAAATGTTTGTCGGATCTTTTATATCTAGAGTTATATATAACTAAAAATTATAAAAATTTGATATTATGAAAATATGCGACGTGACGAATAAAATAAGATCCGACATAACTATGTTTTTTCTCGTATAATAGCCGAAATATATAAATTAGCATAGAATGATGAATAGTGCAACAGTTGGTTTAGTGCAAGTAATAAGGGATGGAGGAAATAGTAAATATTCGACTAATTTAATTGGGGTCTTACTGGCTAACATGATTTTTATAATTAAAAGAGAATATACATACTTTCTCCGTTCCACTATACTTGCAATAGTTGACTTTTTATGCAATTTAATGTGTTATTTCAATCATTTATATATTGAATTATACACATCTAAAATTTATAAAAATTTAATATTGTGAAAGTTTGCAATTAGACGATTCAAGCAAGATCCCACTTGAATATATTTTTTCCTACACATCCGCAACATAAAAAATAAGCTTGAACGATGTATGGAGTTAAAGAATCATTATGTTGTGAGTACTTTAGAACGCATGAAGTATTTTTCAATTACTATATGAGGGATCTATGATTCTTACCTTACATAAGAATATCAAGAAGAGTACTATTGAAATTCACACTCAATCTAGATTAAGTGACTTATCAACTACTTAAAAAAAAGTGATTTAACAGAAGTGTCAATTTGAACTTTAAAAGTGGTAAAAGTCATATATATACTCCACTCTCATTAACGATTACTACAATTGCATAGGATTAGTTGTCATAAAGATAGAACTTTATTTTTAGTTTCGGACTACATTAATATAAATGTGTACCCTTTTATCATTATATAACAATTACTTGTGCTAATGATCCAATTATTGACAGCCTACAGTCCAAGTCAAACCATGAAGAGCATAATTGGATCAACACACGTGCTGAACCTACTGAACTTAGCACGAAAACCCTACAAGATAAGGAAGACTACCTCCAATCTGGACCAAGTATGAGCATAAAGGCATGGCAAGACCAAGAGAGATCAAAAGAAGGCCTCCCAACATCAATCAGACAAAACAGAAACCTTGATCAATACAAACAGACAGCAGAACAGATAGAACAACAAACTGTCTGTCAGCCTACCTTTCAAGACACTGAGAGCCCAACCTGGTGCGTGAAAGAATGAGGAAAATCAGAGGAAGGCATCTCTATACATGGGCTAAGAAGCCAGGATCCAAGGACAATGCTGATAGTCCTTACAGAGCCCACGAGTATAGCTGCAAGGTCCTGTGTTTGTTAGTTTTCTGATAAGGCTGATTTTAGTTGTAAATAAGACTTATTGCATTTCTGTTTTAATACTCATGCATAGCACGTGCTCTAATATTAGACACGGAAGTAGTTAAGTTTTTTAATCATCAAAACTAGCTCTTAGAGTCCTATATAAAGGGACACCCTCAATTGTATGATTCATTCAGATTGTTAATAAAAGTTCCTTTAAGTAAATTGCTTGCAATTTCCTTCCCTGGGTGAGTTCTTTGTGAGTGAAACAAAGAGGGCATTCGGTTTTTCCACGAAGGTTAAGAGAATGAATCTTAATCTTGGTGTGAGGAAGAGGCCAATTGGTTGATATAAGGCCAATTTGTTTCTGTCCAAGGCACAAAACCATTCATCAGAATTGTTTCTGGCCACCTTCTGTTCATTCAGAACAGGAGGCTTATTGTGTGACATTTGTTCAAGATCAATCTTGGTGTTGATCTTGGAGGGATTGATTGAGTTCTTGGATCATTTAACACTTGCACGCATCAGCTAAACAGTGTATGACAAGTATAAGACCTTTTTTTAAGGCAAAACTACATACTCCCTATGTTTCAGAAAAATAACCCCATATTAAATGGGTGAAAATCAAAAAAATTGAATAAAAGTTATAAAAAAATATAATTTTATTTTATAAAAAAATAAAAAAAATATATAAATAAGATAAAAGTATAAATTAAATACATAAACAAAATTTAAAAAATAAGTCATAACCAAAAATAAGACTCACTATAAATTATAAGTAAAAAATGGTGCTAATTCTTTGAGTCGGAGCATAATATAAAGATTCAAAGACGTGGGCATTCCATGTAACGATCATGAGAGGTACCATTACACGCCGGTAGTGCCGGGAACATGGCCATATAAAAGGTAGTATACAAGATGTCATGATGCACAACTGTTGATGGTCCACACCTCTAACTAATCACTGCGCATATATTTTAAATACTACCAACAATTGGCCAACGAAGGTTACTAATTTTAGTTTATAAATTAAGGATACTAGTATAAAATCCAATGCACTGTATTTTTTTCATGACTTTTTTTAAACATTATCTCTTCTGAGAGACCGTCTTTATAAGAGACGACTCTTTAGGCCCAGGCTCAACAATTAAAAAAGGAAAAAAAAACGAAAAACTGACGCGCGCGTTTGAGTCTATTTGGAGTTGGTGTTATAACCTATTGAAGTTGGTGCTATATTTTATTAAAGTTGGTATTATAACCTATTAAAGTTAATATTTGGAGTTGGTGTTATAACTTATTAAAGTTGGTATTATAACCTATTTGGAGATATCAACTTTAATAGGTTATAATTCCAACTCTAATAGGTTATGATACCAACTCTAATAGGTTATAATATCAACTTCAATAGGATATAACATCAACTCTAAATAGGATTACACAACGCGAGTTTTTTTGGTAGTTGTTTTTCTAAGTAATAATGGGCCGGCCCATTTGAGACGCGTCTCTTATAAAGACGTTCTCAAGTAAGAATTTTTGTTTTTTAAATGTAAAATTTAAATTATTGTGTAATTGCATATTATTGATAATTAATTATTTTGATTGAAAAAAATTAACCAATGAAATTTCTCAACCTTATTCTGAAAATGATAATATATTGTATTTTATATTAAAGGAAAAAAGTGAAATTCTATTATTTTTTTTAGTGTAAAATTATAATCTTACAATTAGGTGTCTATATTTTTATTAAAAAATATTTTGTATAAAAAGAAAATAGTGAGATTCTATGCTATATATTTACTATAATATTGCCGACACAATATAAAAATGTATTGTCATGTCATATTATAACATCCAATAATTTTGTTGCATTTGGCAAATGACTGTTAGATTGACGTTTGTCATTTAGCAGCAAAATTATAAGTGCATGATTGTATTAATGTATATTATATACTTCCTTTGTTCCATTAGCTTATTATTGACTTATTAATAGTGAGAAGTTTCCATACAAAATGTCACAATTGGGTGCTCAGTATGAAGAAGGCGTAAATATTGTATTTGTGTTGCAAGTTTATGACAAACTTTAGGTTTTTTAATGTAAGACAACTTAAAGTTTTGTTTTTCATTTGGAGACAAACTTAAAATTAAAAGCTAATTATTACATTAAATGTTGTAAGGTTTCAGTCTATCATAAAAAGAATTCTAACAACATTTAAAATCAAAATGTGTGATATCAATCTCATGAGCTTTTTGGGTAACACCTCTGATCAGTCAATAATATTGTACAGTTGCCCTGACTCCTTTCACCTCTACTTCTACACACTATGTTCAGCGTAACAATTTCATTTCATCAAAATTCGAGTACATATATTTTTTTTTACACTTCAACAGATTTAACATAAATTTAATGCGAAATAAATTTGAATCATAAAGTTAATAATTATCACAATCACATTCAACTCTCAGGTCAATAGTACTCACAAATTTAAAATTACTAATTAGATATAAAAAAATCTTACTGATAAATCAATATATATTTTATACAATTTGTTTTCAAATATGAAGATGACTATGATTTGAAAGTATTTAAAATAAGAACATGTATCATAAAAAGACTATATCGAAATTAGTTGTTGAAAATTCAAAAAGTTGCCGTTGACTTTTATAATTTATCTAAAGTTCACATCTAAATTAAATTTATACTCTTATAATTACATGGTGGAGAGAAATTGGTGAAGCACAAACACTTGCCCTGACACAACGAATAGAAGTATTTCCCACAAGCTCGGATTAATCTCATGTCATGATCACCATCATACCATACATGTTAACTCGTACTCAGCTTCCCACATTTGTTGGGCGTACATGATAAGAAATGGCTCAAACTATAATATTTTATCATTATCTCGTTTATGTCTTGATAATAATCCCCGAATTTCTTTCTTCTCTAATTCTTTTATTAAGGATCTCTCCACCAATCAAACTATACTCAATGGTCAAACCAATCAAGGAGTATATATTTGCTCCTTAATCTCACCAGTTGTCTATTTGACCATCTCCTCCAAATATACCTCCTCTACATGGCATCATCGTCTTGGTCACCTATTTACAAAAGTGTTTAATTTACTTTCTACCTTTTTAGATGTACCCCCTAGTACTCCATCTCTTATTACTCCATGTAATGATTGTCAAGTTAATAAAAGTCACAAATTAGCTTTTTATAATTCCACCCTTATTTCTATTGCTCCTCTTGATCTTATTTTTTATGATGTTTGGACTTCTCCTATTTTATCTTATGATCATCTTAAATAATACATTATCTTTGTTTATCATTTTACTAAATATATATGTTTTTACCCCATTAAACACAAATCAGATTCTTTAAATGTTTTCCTACGATTTCAGTCACTCGTTGAAAAATATTTTAATCGACCAATTAAACAATTTTATAGTGACAATGACGGTGAATATATTAAATTAAAACCTCATTTTTCATCTTGTGGCATTACTCACTTAACCTCTCCTCCTCACACGCCGAAACATAATGGATATGCTGAATGTAGACATCGTTATATTGTTGAAACCAAAATTACTTCCTTATATTTTTATTGGTTATTCTTCGACTCAAAGTGCTTATTATTGTATGAATCCTCTTACTAACAAAATATATATCTCTCATGATGTCAAATTTTTTGAACAGGAATATCCATATGTTTCACTTACCAACAGTCTAAAAACCATCTCATTCTCCTGTGACATTAATTCTTGGGTTCCTTTTTCTGTTCCCGTCATTCAAAAATTAAATCAACTGATTATATATCTCATCCGTCTTCTACTCCTCAACTGTATATTCCCTTAACTAATTCCAATACTTCTACTAATTTGGAATTAGATTTAGAATCCCCTGCTCCTTCGCCAACAATTACTCCATCAAATTCTAGGCATTTGAATGCAAATACCACAAATTCCATTCCACACTCTATGACTCCTACACCCAACTCCAATATTATCTACCCTCAAAGTGATACATCTCCTAATAATAATCTAAGTCAACCCCATTATCATCTCTACCATTCCACAAATTGCTCCACAACTTCTTCACTATCTTTTGTCACAAGGTTTTAAACCTACCATTTCTATTTCATTTTTCCTCTACTACAAATCTCATTTATCTTATTGTTTACGTAGATGACATTATTATAACTGCTGATTAGGCAAGCATTGAAACGGGTTCTTCGATATCTTCATGGCACTATTGGGCAAGGTATATTGTTCCGCTGAAAATCCCCTGTCCTACTTCATGCCTTTACCGGTGCTGATTAGGCTGGTGATAAACATAATTTTCGCAGTACTTCAGGTTATATTATCTATTTGGGTTCTAATCCTATTGCTTGGAGTTCCAAAAGACAGAAAACTTTGGCCCGCTCTTCTGCCGAAGCTGAATTTCGTGCTGTAGCTGCTACCACTACAGAGCTTGATTGGTTAAAATCTCTCATGTCCGAATTAGAATATACATCCACCACTACACCTACCATATTCTGCGATAATCTTAGTGCAACACACTACTCTTGCCAATTCAATTTTCCACTCTCGCATGAAGCACTTAGCAATTGATTTCATTATGTCCATGAGAAAGTTCAAAATGGCAGTATTCGTGTTACTCATATTTCCGGAGATGATTAACTTGCCAATGCACTAACTAAGCCCCTTCTTTGAGGAAAATATCTAACCTCAAAAGGACATTAATAACATGACTTATGGAGTATCCATAGAAAAGGGTGAGTATCATATACCCAACTAGGTGTCCATAGACTTGGGTTGGTATATCCAACAATAATGTAAACTTGGATAAAAATAAAATATGTCAATGTTATCTGTAAATTTGATTGGGTACCGATTCATACGAGGAGAATTTATCTTTTATCTTATTTTTTATGTCCTTTAAATAACCCCTTAGTTCATTGAAAACATTAATTCTGGTAAATCTTCTGATTATCTAGTTAGTTAGTTTATTGAGTCTATTTTATTCCTTGTTTATTAGTCTTAGATTCTTTACATCTTAGTCCCGTCTATTATATTCACATTCATTACTAATCTAAATCCATAATTACTTCCAAAAGAAATGATCGTTTTGATTTGAATTTATTCCAAGATTATTTCTAAAACTAACCAATAAATTTATCTTTAATTTTAACGGTAGAGCTAAACCTAGCAGTCCAATAATTATTCATGTTTTTACCTTACAAAAAATATATTCTTTCAATTCTCACAATTCAACTTTACATGTTCCAAAAATGCTCAAAAATCTCAGAGCGCAAATTTTCTTTCAAATTTTCACAAAATTTACATCCTAAATATACCTTAAATTATCTATTGAATACTATTTTACCCATATACTTCTATTATTATAGGGAGAAAATTAAAATACATGTCATGTTTAATAAGCATACCATAAAATTCATTAAAATTTTAAATTTTATTTGCACAATGACTTGAAAAATTGTTTTAGCTCAATATAATAAGAAAATCTACCCTTTTCTTATCTTAATGAAAAAATTACATGGTACGTTTATTATTTTGTAGTGCAAACAATATAAATACATACTCTATAAATCCATAACCCACTGGGTTAAATTTGAAGAACCCATCCAATCTGATAGGTCTAGCCGTCTAGTTATGTAACTATAGAAAAACAAAAACATATTGTAATTAGAAAGGAAAAATCAATATCAGATTTAATCTCAGTCAAAACAAATATCACTTTTTCTAGATAAGATCGTATGTTCGACCATCACCTCCTTCTTTTACAACTTATCCTACAATAACAAAAACAAAATGCAAAAGCGAAGAATCTAACCTCCATTTACCGATATAAATTAACTTTGAGAAAATTTTATATAGACGTACTATGTTAGTGTGCATCAATCTTATAAAATAAAAATATATAGTATTTTTACTTAACTAGTTTAATTAAATATAATCACCGAATAATACTTGCCATTATTAAGTTGATGTACACTAAAATAAAATAAACTAAGTTTGTATTTCCTCCATTCCACTATAATTGTTATATTTGACTTTTTACGCAATCCAATGCTTTATTTTGATAATTTTTATATGACTATACTGACACATGTAAAAATCATAAAATGTTAATATTATGAAAGCATATAATTAAAAGATTAAAAAAAATCTCAATTAATTATATATTTTCTTACACATTAATCATAATATAAATAATAAACTTAAACGATGAATAATATTAATAATAGAAATGTAACAAAATATTTCAAAGGAAGTATAAGACATATCTCGAGACCTTTGGTGTCGTCCTCGGTCCTTCAATCGCGTGTGTTTTGTTGGTGTTCGACTTGTCGCCACACTCTTTTCATTTTCTCTAAAGATTAGTTCCTCCACCTCTTTCTCCCTGCTTTCTTCATTTTCTTTCTCCTCCATTCTTTCTCTTCTCTCTTTCTCTCTCTCGGTCACTTCAACAATGGTCAACGGTCCTGGCCTATTCTCTGACATCGGCAAACGGGCCAAAGGTATTCTCAATCCTCTTCTTCCTTCGAATTCCTCGCTTTTTGAACTTTTTTGATTTGTTTTTTGAAATGATTTCTCTGTTGTTTTGGATTTGGGAGTGCAGATCTTTTGACGAGAGATTATGTCTCAGATCAGAAATTTTCAATTTCTTCATGCAGTGAAACTGGTGTGGTATGATTTCATTTCGTGCCCTAGTTTCATATATTTTGTTACTATGAGCTGGTTTTGATATAACCGCGAATGGTTTGTATCCAGATTTTAGTTAATTGTTGTTATCTACGCTTTTCTTTTTGTTGTAAGAGCTTTTTGATGTTATGGCACTTCTCGAACTGTGGAGATTGGATCTTGTTAATTTTATGTTTGATGCTTGTATATCTATTTTCAGTAGATTTAAGTTTTTTTCTATTTTGTGTCTTATAGTTGCAGTTCCCAGTTATTGAATACGTTTTGGTGAATCTTTGTAGCAAAATGCCGCCCATTGCTTAGATGATGTGAACATGTGTTTAAAATTAGATCCAATTATGTGCTCGTATGATGGTTTCTGGTGTTGGGAAGGAGGAGGGAACTATAATTAGATCTCAATTCTTGTACATTGCTATTTTTCAGTTTTTCTTGCCAATTGATTTTGTGATGAATTGAAACCTGGATTTCCACATAAACATTGTTTGCTTTGTTTCTGTTTCAGTGGCGGAGTCCAAAACTTGTATTTCACATGTAACATTGTAGTAGTATGTTATTTACTTACTTTTTGTGCAATGCATACTTACTAGTCTTTACTCTTTAGCTAAGGAGAAAGAACTTTGGTAGTTCAATTTCTGAAATTTGAAACTTCGAGAATAGGAGAAATCTACGCTTTAGGTGTCTGTTGCTCTATTTGTGTGTGGTTTTAAGTTAGGGAATTATTTGATCAGCAAGAAATTTTCTATTTGTGGAAAGGCATTTCAGCCAATTGATTTCTACCTTTTTGTCACTGATTAATATTGCTTTGATTGGGAATTGAAGATCCAATTATACTGAACAGCTAGGCGAAAGGGGTTAGAGAGTAAGAGATTTAGGCTTCTTTGTTCTAGAGGTTAGATTTAATTCTCCATTCCCAAAGGGAGGAGAGTCTCAAGGAAGGTTTTAGACGTAATATATCTATTTCATTACGTTGACAATGACCCTTGTTATCAAGGAGTTGACACGAAAGAACATGTATCAAGCCTAGGCCTTTTAATTGAAGTGATTATACTAATTTAATTGGTCTTTTTTTTTGGAGTGTGATATGGAATGGATAGGCTAAAATCATATTGGGGATCCATTAACATGACTAGGTAATTTGTATTAAATGATTTTCTATATAACCTCATACTTGAGCCTTGAAGTGAGTGTTACTTGTAACTCTATTATCTTTTATCTTTTCAATACATTAAAATAAGTTTCATTGTTGACGTATGTGAACTCTATACAGATAGATATTAGTGATAGGTTCTGTATGATAAAGTTGGAATCTTTTTGTGGTTTCATAGTTTGTGGAGCAGGGTAGGGTTAGGAAGCTTTGAAATTTGGGGTTCTTATGATCAAAGTTCAAATCTTTTTGTGGTGATTAAGTTTTATTTATTTTGGATCTATGAGTGGGTGTAATAATCAAATCACAAAGTTCAAAGTTATTTTATGAGCTCCAATTTGACGCATGGTTTGAGGGTTTTGCTTTTGCGGTTTTTGAAAGAGAAGAACAAAGCTTTTGTTATGATTTATGGAGCATCAGTTTAATTTATGTGGATCTATGTGTGGGTGAAGAAAGATGAGTGAAGATTTAAGCTTTGTTTATTCTTCATTTGACGCAGGAAGAATAGGGAAGATGGGATCTTTTTTATGTATGGAATTTGGTAAATGGAAGGGATGAGGGTTTTTGGTTTTTGGTTTTTGGTTTTAATGTTTGATAAATGAGTTAGGGAGTTTATTAAAACAAAATAGGCGTATTTGATAAGGGAAGAAAGATATAATTTTGTTGGGTTTTAATGGAAGATAACGTAAGGAGGGAAGAAAGAAAAGATTGGAACCTTTAAATTTTATGTGGTATGAGGCCTTTAGGATAATACATCAATCTAAATTTAATTTGTAGTGAAATCTGTATTAGAAATTAGACTAAGTATATTAAGATCACAGTTCAGAATTGCTTAAGTGCTGAATAAGCAATGAACGACAACTTCTAGCCACAATCCTGAATCGTTTTAAAATAGCTAAGGTTTGACCGTTTAGATTTTTTTAAATCAAATTTCAAGTCTGATTTTCTATTGATGATGGTGCCTCTATCAATAGAGGAATATAAGAAAGTCGTAGAATCTACGCCAAATCATCAGCTAAATAAAAAATAAAATAAAATAATTTTTACCTTTTGAATTTTTTTTAGATGGCAATAGACTTATGTTTGTTGAGTAGCTATGCCCTATGAGTCTCCAGTAGTATTTTACAAGGGTATAGGCCTTTTTCAGAGAACATATTTGGAACTTTGCAAAGTACATCCTTTGCTATTTTAAATATAGAACTTGTTTTCAATAGATGAACATAAGAAAGTTGTAGAATTTACTCTAAATCACCAGTTAGATAAAATTAAAAGAAAATAATTGTGACCTTTTGAATTTTTTTCTTATTAGATGGCAATAAATTTATGTTTGCTGAGTAGCTATGCCCTATGAGAGTATGAGTCTCCAGTGGTATTTTACAAGGGTATAGGCCTTTTTTTTGAGAACATATTTTAAACTTTGCAATATACATCCTCGCTATTTTAAATTTAGAACTTATTTTCAAGTTTAGACAGGATTTGGTTACACATTGTGCTTATTTCTCCTGTGTATTATTATCTTAGTTTAAAAAAGCATGAGTCGTACCAAGGTGCAAAGGTCCTTGGAGCCTAGGCGCAAAGTGTTGGTAAGATTTTTCTAGGTGAGAATTGAGACGCAGTTTCTTACGAAAAAGCTTAAAAAACTATACAAACATATATGATACGTAAAACAACGTGATATTCATATTATAATAGCACACGAGTTTGAAAACATTCATTATCATTGCGGGAAACACTATTCAACACAAAATATCTTAAGAAAGCATATCTTGGAAAAAGAAAAAAAAAAAACTTAAACATAGAGAAAGATAAAGAAAGCAAACAATGGTTCTTGAGGCTTGTAATATTTTGTGACACACAATTAAAGAAACACTAATACTCTTAATTATAATCATTGTCCTCATAATCATCTTCACTATCTTTGTATAATCTTCATCTCCACCAATATCCTTTTCATCCTCATTTTCCTCCACTAAAACAATATTAAGATATGATTGTGGAGTGGAGCTACTTGCTTTTTACCTTTATTGCTTTTGGAGGAAGGACCCACATTACATCTCACTGTTGAAGACTTGATGTTGTAGTAAAATAACTTGGATCATAAATTCATAATTTCATATGCATTGAAAGCTCTACTTGATCTTGATCCCATGTCAAGTCAAATCAAGTTCATCACCAAACGCAAACTCTACTTCATCACCAGAAGAATCATCTTCCTTCCTCGAAAGCATTCGTTCATTGCTTTCACCTATATCCATCAAAAGAATGGGGTCCATGATGTCTTTTTAAAGAAATAATGTCTCAAAGCACGATTATATTTCACAAAGACCAAATCATTCAATTGACTTTTACATGATAGTATTTTACTATCATGTATAATTGATGATTTTGCAACTTCATTTGTCACATAAAAACTCTCAGGTTGTATGCTTCTCCAATCCATCCCTAGAATAGTGTATGGGATCATCATCGTGGATCAACCCTTAATAATATTGAAAGATTTGCATTTGATTACTTTTGTTGTCATGATGCACTTCTTAGAGTTATCCTTCAGGAAATTCGTTAGTTGGTTTGATTTGTTTCTATTATATGTTGGTTATTTGGGTTAATTTTGGGTGATAATTTTTTTTAAAAATTTTTGATTCTGCTCAATTCTTTGGTTATGTTTCAATTTTTTTCTCCTAGTTTCTTTTTTGTGTTTGATCTATTTCGAACACTAAGCCTCTAACTACTAGTCTATTATTATTTCAACTAGAAAATGATTAAATTGTGTAACAAATCTTTTCATAATCCCACTAATGATATCTCAAAGTCATGCAACTATAATGGATTTGAGCCTATTGCAAATTATGGAACTTGTCCCACATTGATTTTGTTGGCCACTGATGGGGGTTTTATAGATCAAGTGGGCTCTCTCGCCGTCTTTTAAATGAGCTCTTCTATTTGATCTATAACATTGATATTAGAGCTAACTTGGAATGATGCCTCACACTCACACAGTGGTAGCTTGGTTTAAGCTAGTAGTGGCCAACGTGGCTTTTCTCATTGTGCTCTTACTCAGTGGCTATTGAGCCTCAGTACAAACCCTTAGGCGTCTACTGTGACTTTCCTAGATCTAAACTGAAGTAGAAGTAGGATAAATGTACTTGCTTATCAAACCAATGAAAGTTTATCACTTTTGTAATTGGGCAAATTATAATCTGGTAAAAAGGGAAGACTAAATATAAATCCCATCTGCTAGACTCTGCACTATGGAGCATGCATGTGCTGGTTTTGGTAACTACTTGTCAATGGGATCCTCATTTGTACGATCAATGTAGCTCACACAGCCGGTCATGCTGCCTCCTTTGAATTTTGTCCTGAAACTATACTCTAGTAGTCAAGTTGTTCTTAGGCTTCCTTTCAGTCACAATATCCAACTATTATGTTTTTTCGTTGCTAAACTTCTCTTTCTCTTTTGTCTTCATGTTCAAACATGTTTCCAGTACCTTTTATGTCTGCAAACTTGAATTTATATGGGATGTGCAGTATGCTACGTAGCTTATTATTAATTGTGCCATATGGTTGCAATCAAACCTTATTGCAACCTGCTTGACCACCTTGACCCTTACCTTTTCATGATATTGTGGAAATACGAGCTTCCCTTACTTTCTGAGTCAGAGACCAAGGTGCCTAGCCCTAAATTACTCGAGTGCAAGGCCTAGCTGTGTGCTCTCGTGTCATATGGCTTCAGATCTTCCTTATCAATTGTGATTATTGCAACTCGCTTCATCTTTGTGTTTCTTACTTTTGCGAGTCTGCTCTTTCCGGAGGATGCTTGTGTTAGTAGTTGCCTTTCTTCCTGAAAATAGAAGCACTTGATATTTGGGGTAAAACATTGTTCCAAAATAGCCATCTTCCTTACTTTTCACAGGCTTCGCCAGTCAGTCTCTTGAGATTCTCTGTCTAAATAAATATTCTCATCTTAAGGCTTCATTGTGCTTCCAACAAGCAATTTATCATGATTGCCATATTTCTGTGGTAGGGATGCCACAACATGGTTGTGTCAGCAGCCCTCTTTCCCCCCAAAGTTTTCATTTAACCCGGCCATGTAACTTGATCAAATGATATATCATGATACTTTAATCCTCTAATTCATGTTCAAAATATATTTTATTGAATGGCTTTTTGGCTAGATTTACAGATGATAGTTCTTCCCAAACTCATTTCAATTTCATTCTGTAAGAATTATATATAATCTATGAAGTGAGGTTTTTGGGTTGTGCTAATCTCTTGGAGTTCTCTAATAAAAGATCTACGATTAAGCTTTATAAATCTCTAATACAGCACTCCTATTTCCTTCAAAATAAATTAATTTAGAATTGAAATCGTGTTTAGATCTAGTAATTTTTTTAACTAATTATAAAATAAACTGTTAAAATGGATATCAATTTTTTTCTCGGAGACCAGAGTATCTGGAAGAGATGCAGCTTGATCTGTATTTGCCAGCTTCTGGTAACAACCTGCTGTTTAGATCACTTTGGCTCGACTGGTTGGGCATCTTGGCTAATGGTTTGCATGGTCAATCATGTATATTGGACCTTAATTTATCAAGTTTGTGCCTTGTTGATTCTGACAATCACCTTTTTGAAAGGAACAAATATCTTTTGTGCTTCCTTTTCTCAGGGTCCATCCGATGACCTGCATCACAATTACCCCTCCTGAAAGTGGTATAAATGAGGGTGTGTTTATGATGGCAGGGCTAGGCTCTAGGCATATTTTACTTGTATCATCTAATGCCTTATGGCTTTTGTTCTAGTATCTATCTTTTCTCCCACCTCTTGCAAAAACAGGATATTTGGTGGGATTATAAGACGTCTTGTTCATTCTCCAATAAGAAAGGTGTCCTTGTTCTTGTTTGGTGGAAATGCCTGGCATGCAGTTACTATCTTGTTGCATATTCGTGTTTCTTTGTTGATTCAGTAGGCCTAGTGCCATTTGTAACAATGCTTGCAGGATTGCATCTTACTTTTCTTTTTCCTCGGCAAACCTATAGGCATTTACTTCAACAGCTGTGAAGAAAGGAGGGCTGTCATCCGGAGATGTGGCTGCCTTGTATAAGTACAAGAACACCACAACTGATGTCAAACTTGACACGCAGTCAAATGTAAGTTTATGTTCTTTGAATTTGTTGCGGAGATTAAGTTGAAACTGTATAGGCACTCTCTCAGTAACTCTTTGTGGCAGATCTCCACAACAATCACAATCGCCGACGTAGTTCCATCAACAAAAACTATTGTTTCATTCAAGATACCGGATTACTCATCTGGCAAGGTATATATACGCCCCCCAAAAGTAGATTTATCTTTTATTAACCTTATATTAATTGTATTATCATTTGTCAAACAGCTGGAGGTTCAATACTTCCATAATCACGCAACCTTCACCACAGCTCTTGGTCTAAACAAAAACCCTGTTGTTGATGTTACTGCAACACTTGGTACCCCTACAATTAACTTTGGTGTAGAAGCAGGTTATGACACTACTTCCGGTAACTTCACTAAGTATACTGCTGGTTTTAATCTTTCAAAACCAGAGTCATGTGCTTCAATTCTTCTGTAAGTCCGATCCCTGAACTAAGGTTTCATTTTAATAACGCTCTTGATGCAAGATATTTCTTGGTTGGTTTGATGAGAACGGATACTTCTATAACACTTGAGCATCTTACTTCAACAGGGGCGACAAGGGAGATACCGTTAAGGCTTCATATTTACATCACTTGGATCAGGTGAGGAAAAGTGCTGCTGTTGCTGAAATCAGCAGAAGGTTCTCTACAAACGAGAATACTATCACAGTTGGAGGACTATATGCAGTTGATAATCTGACAGTTGTGAAGGCGAAGCTGAACAACCATGGTAAACTGGGCGCTGTCCTCCAGCACGAGGTCATTCCTAAATCAGTGCTCACCATCGCGAGTGAATTTGACACCATGGCCTTGGACAAAACTCCAAAGTTTGGCTTGTCACTTGCTCTTAAACCTTGATAACGATATGATGGGTTCTTTGGGAGATTTTGAACAGTATCATTTCCCCCTGTGGCTCAGTTTATTGGAGCTACCAATAAGTAATTTTGCAGATATATTCATTGTAGGTTCTCTCTGCCGAGGATCTGTTGCTATTATACTCTCTAGTTTATTTTGTCGATAGTGTTCGGGTTTCTTTTACCTGCAAGAACAAATTTGCAGAGATTTCCTCCTGATAACAATTTTTTTTAGTCGGAAGAAGTTTTAACTTTCAATTGCTTATTCTGTTCTGTTTGAACAGAGACATGAAATGAATTTGGTTTTTGACCTGATTATCCTCTTGTATTTATTAATGCAGTCTGCTGCTTCTTATAACGTTTAATTATTTCTGTTGGTGCTTAATTATATACTCTATCTGACACAAGTATTGAAAAATTGGTAGCGATCAAAAAACAACAAAAAAGTTATGGATAAGAACTAAAAAAAATGATAAAAACACTACTTGAAATAGAAATATTCAAAAGTTAAAGATGAATTAAAATGGAAAATATAGTATAATATCTCAGGTTCAGATGGAGTATATAATTTAATTTCTAAGGAAAAATTAATAATAAAGCCTTAATCCCATTGATTAGAATTGGTAATGAACAAGTAGTGTAGATTCTAATCTCAGGTGATTATCTACATATTTTAGTTCACCCAGGTTTATTGAATCACCTCACGTCATAGACAATTCACATTTTATTTCTTTGGCATTGGGAATATTTGACGCTTAATTTGGAGATGAAAAGATGCAACCTAAGTTTTATGTCCAAAAACTGAAATTGATAATCAGGATTTTATCATAATTAAATTATGTTATTTTAGGAATTATATTAAAAGTTTCTAGCAAAACTAGTTGGCCAAACAGGAGCAACTTTTGACTACCGAGTCTAAAGGATGCTTTATAGACATCAAAATGTTGATGAGCGGGGTTTAAGGTTAATTTAACAGCTAGGGAAGTTAATTTATTTACATCACTATAAGATAATTTCATAATACAATGTCAAATTTTTTGTTTAAAAATTGAAATAGTATTTTATTACTCCTATATCATTAAGTTAAAAAGAGCTTTTTAGGTCATTATAGTATAACAAACTCAAAATCCCAAAAAAAATAAATAAAATGCATTAGATTTTTAATCAAAAATATAAATGTAAAAATATTACTATTTGATGGATAAATTTAATAAAAAATTATCAAAAACTACTTATAGAAATTGACTTTTAGTAAAACTTACCTCAAAAAAAGTAATTTTCTGTGAGAACTACTTTAAAAAGTAACTTTTTTATTAAATGATACTAACAATTTTTTTTATCAAAATATTACACTGAAATATGTTTGTTTATCAAAAGCTAATTACTAATTAAAATCATTCATTTAACCGTTAAATATATTATTGGCCGTTATTGATTAAGTAATCTACATTCTCAATCCAAATACCTTCATCTCCATCTTCATCTATAACTTCTCCATTTTCCATGTTATACGTTGCTCATCCCGTAACTAGCTCTTGGCCTGGTGAACCAATGGCTTCTCTCTTAACAATACTCATCCGTCTATTCGAGTTTACTATTAAAAGAACATTTGTTCTTAGCTCTCACAACATAACACTCTCATCACTCTTAGCAGCAAACTCAAAAGACAAACAAAACACAATCTAAAACACAAATTGTTCCTTCGAGCGATAATTGCCACTTAGGTAGTACGGATCATGCTTACTGTTCAAATGGTATCCAGTTACAAACACAGCCACGTTACAAGCATTAGGTCTGCTCTTGCATTTTTTTGGTCTACAATTCCGTACTCTTTTATATCATTTTCATCCAACTTATTTTGATATAGCAAAGTTCCAGAAAATTCATATATAACTCATCTTACAAAAACTAGTGACAGCCAAAACAGCACAAAAGGTTTTGTCGGTGTTAAATGATGATTTGAATTCATCAAATCAATTCTATGCATTAGTAAGTGCATAGAGACAGAATCCCATGAATATATTAAATAGGTGAGTTAAGCAATGTAACTTAATGCGTAATTGATGATGGTGTTTAAGTGCTAAAATTAATTCATAAAGTTATGAATGAATTAAGAAGTGACTTAAACATAAGTATGAATGATAATTAATGAGAAAACTAAAGGGTGAAGATTCTTATATGAGGCATCCCAGTAATGAAGCATTGCCTTAATCGAACATTGGATTCGATTTTTTGACTTTTAGTGTTCTTTGGAGCTGTTTATTATGAAGTTAATCCCTTGTATTAAGTATGCAATACTCATTAATGTAATCACCTCTATAAATAGAGGTCTCATATGTTCATCAGACATATCCACAAAAATACCCAAGCCTAAACACATAGTCTATATCTCTTCTCCATTATAATATTTCCATTTAAGTGTTTTTTAAACTCCTTTTTGATAATATATGAGATATACACCGAAAGATGCAATCTTAATTGAGTGAACCTCGTTAAATCATTGTGTCATTTTATTGCATTATTTTCTCTTACAAACATCATTTTCATTGAAAATGTAATTTGTGCATCACAAAACTTCATACGCTCGATCTTGGTGATATTGGTGTTCGAAACACCAAGTTTGGGAGTACTACTTTAAAGACAAAAGTAAAGCTTCCGTTGCAGTCACCTTTAACAGAAATTTATTAAAGCAAGTAGTTTATAACCAATCAAAACCCTAATTGGTTAATAAAAGGGATTCTATCACAACACTAATCAAGTAGCAAAGGCAGCTAGAGGTGTTCAACCGAGTCACAGGTTGATTTCAAGTTGGGTATTTAGAGTGGATTTAAGATCAAATTTTGTGTCCACTGATTTTTACATTATTGTAAATTCATTTTTAAGTCGAGTCAAATCGGGTTGGGTTATAAGATCGGGTGAATATCAAATCATCGGGTTTATTTTGAACACCTCTAGCAAAACAAGGGTTTCCAGTCCTCAGCATACCCATTTTACACCGAATGATCCCTAAATCCTCATCCGTAACTGAGTCTTCACAACACTAAGCCAAAGAGGCAGCTACTATTATAATTGTTAAAATCGTCTTTGTTTACTTAAAAGAGAATGATTCCGTCAAAACTTCATTTGGTCTGAACATCAACGAAAACTCCATAATAGGAGTGGAGTATACTACACTGCAATATTCACAATCAAAAACATAATGAATATGAACATAATGGCTGTAACATTACCCAAACCCAGATAAAAAAGCTATTGGACTAGATTTGGTTCACAACATAAATAACATGAAACTTTAGGTACAAACCCAACACTAATCAGAGAGGACCACCCCAACATCACAAGCAAACATCAAATGAGCATATCCCATATAGCAGAAACAAGAACAATGCAGCAGGCTCTCTTTCATTCCATTAAACTAACAAAATAAACGCACGTCTGGTGTTACTACTAAGTGGTGGCCATAGAAAAGGTTTGTAGTGTAAATTTTCATGAAATATACCATGTCATTCATATGATTATTAAACATTAATCATGAAAAATTTTGTTCACAAATTTTCATTACCACCCAAGACAACATCACCAAATTGTAAAACATTGGAATAAATTTTGTGAAGAATATGAATTGACAAAGTAGAACGAGCATAAACAATAAACTTTTCATTACCATTCTCACCAAATAATAGCGAGTTATGAGTCTTAAATGGTTCCCGCCCATGAAGGGCATACGCAGTCTGATGTACACAATCTTACTTTGTTGGTAATAAGAAAGAGGTTGTCACACTTCACAAGCCAATACTCTCCTAACGCAAATTCCTCGAACTTACCATCTCGTCAACAATCATCATTCATCAATTCAACTCAACATTCATCAATCCATCCAATCACAATCATCAACATCAATTCACTACACTTCACAAAGATAAGCACAATCTCAAACCAACAGCCACCAAACATCCCAATTCACCGCCATAATACAAGCTCAAAAGCTATAAATATGAAGTTCAATCAATAGAGTGAACCAGAATTTAATTTTAATAAACCAATTTTTTTCAAGACAAACATATAAACATACTTAACCCAAAAGTCTCAAAGATAACCATGCAAGGAAGACTACTCAAAAAAGGCCGTCAAGAACTACAGAGACACAACATACAAACACGCTTGAATAGCCAAATGAACAATTAATAGACTTCTAATTATTCACCATCAAACATACCCTAATCCAAAAAACAATAACTTTAAACAAAAATCAGTTCCCTAAGTATGAACTACCAAACCAAAGCTATCAATCCTATAAAACACTCATTAACAAAAAAAAAAAGAAGCCACATTCAAACAATCCTTCAACTATAAACCCATCTAATCATCATTAAATTGAAAACTTGACCAAAAACAACCCTTAATTACAAAACAAAATCAAGCCCATAACAGTAACAACCATGTATGATACATCATAATGTAAAATCCATCAAAAACAGCGCACAACAATAACGCAAAAACTATAAGCATAAGAAAAGTATCGCATTAATTGGAGAGTAATAAAGAGTTCCAGCCAAAACCCTAACCATGTAGCGAAAGATCACAAATCTTCTTATGGCAAAGCAAAAAAAACTACCTCAATTCAGTACCAATATCAAAAGATCCAAAAACATAAACATAGATTCAGAAATGCGTTTCTCATACATTACCAAAAACTTAATCAATCTGCTGCATAATATCCTCAGTTGTAAACTTGGTACCCTTGTCCTTATCCGCTGCAGCCCTTCCCTTAGCCTTGCGATCCAAAAGCGACTTCCTGTCCTTATCGAGCCTGAGCTTGGTAATGACAACCTTAGAAGGATGAACTCCGACATTAACAGTAGACCCATTAACCTTCTCACGGGTAATCCTCTCAATATGGATGACCCATTTCTTTCTGTAAACTTGAACCACTTTCCCTTCACGTCCTTTGAAGGTACCCCTAACAACTTGGACCTCGTCGTCTTTGCGAACAGGCATAGATCGGACATTGTACTTGCTGCGAAGATCACCGGAAAGTGGTGCGCTCATGATAACACGGCGGAGGCTTGATGGGGCCGAGAAATGCGCCTTCCTGCATTTGCGGCGAGAGCTTGTTACTCTTGGATTGTACTTCATTTTTTCTGAAGGGTTTTTTGCTCTGTTTCTCGGATGAGAATTTCGAGAGGTGCGGCAATGGAAGGTGGAAGTTATTAGGGTTTGATAGGGTATTAAAGGAGAGAATAAGTCAGGGTTTTTGTTAAATGGGCTGAGATGGGTAATGGATTTCTTTCCTGGATGTTATTTGAATTGAATTGGCCCAAATGGGCCTGTTTTAATTGCTTTTTTTTTTTCCTTTGATTTTTGTTTGAGGTACTCTTATGAAAGAACGTCTATTGATGACGACTTTAAAATAAAGAGTTCATATGTTAATAATTGTATTAATTAGACTATTTAGGACATGCATCGAGAGCGTCTCATACTAAAATCGTCTCACACAAGAATTTGTGTGTTTGTTGACAGAGTATCACTAGTCGCAAACCTAGTAAAGAGGAGTATGGGACTTTTTGTGTTTGAATATTCTCGAATGCAATGGCTGTTTGTATGCGATCTATATCAATATAGGCTTAATAGTACATTTTATTCAAAACCAAAAAGAAAAAAGTGCATTTCTTTGCTTACGTTTCAGGCCGTTTCTAACTATTTTTGGCACTAGGCAAAACATAAGAAAGAACCTTTATATAAGTAAAATTTTGGTTCTTTTTTCTCCAACTATGCATTGTATAATTTTTTTTCCCATTACATTAATGTCAAATAAATATACAAATTTAAGATCATATAATAATAAGATGCTTATGCACAAACTAAATTTTAACAATAAGGATTAACTCAATGTGGACCCCTTCTTAAGTTGGGCTCAAGGTAGTTGCACCCCAAAACTATCCTCAGAAACGGCCCTTATGTTTTTTCTCACACCAGTTTCTCTTCTCCTCTCTTCTTGAGCCCATTATTTTTAAGGAATTGAATATCTTTTAATCAAGTGTAAATAAATTGAAATATAAATAAGATTAATTAAGAGATAAAATATGTTAGATTATTTTATTAAATTATATTGTTTACTAGAAACCAACTTGGATTTGTTTACTGATGGGATTAGTTTAATACTAATATAATCGAGTCTTATATGATCATACATGTAAGTATTAATCAAATAAAATTATAAAGTATAAAATAACATAAGATGCTTATTGGTATTGTAGTGATAGTTTATTGCATTTTTTGATTATATGTTTGGATTGGAGAATTAAAACACACATTCTTCTTTATTATGTTTCTTGGAACATAAATAAGGCATATGAAGATACACTAGTTCCTTTTAATAGTTCATGCATTGTGTTTTCCAAAAAAATTTATATTCACTACATACACAATTCTACACCAAAAGAATAATAAAAAATTTTTCTTATTTCATACTAGTATACATGGATAATTGATGGTTATGGACTAACAACAGAAAACTGGCGTTTAATATTCTAATATTTTTGTTCAATGTAATTTATAGCCAATTTTACAATATGAAATTTATGCGTTGAGAGTAAAATATTCTTCTACTAATAGTTCATATTATGATTTGCTTGTAATTATAAATTAGATGTTAAAATTTAATTTATTTTTAAAATTTTGCAATTCACATCTAGCATCCTAGAGTTTTTCCCAAAGCTTGGCCTAGTCAAACTTTTTTTAGTCCGGCTCAACTCGACCCCCTATCCCTCCTATTCCACATCATATTTTATGGTTATCCTCACACAGTCACACCCCACAAGATATGAGTATCTGTAAATTATTACGTTTGAGAAGCACCCCTTACCTTCCTTCAACTAAATATCAAATAGAGACAAAATTATTGTTGTCTTTTCTTAGTGTACGTTGGCTTGTTGCTCTTCTTGCACTTTTTAATAGAAGCATAGAACTAAAAAGGAGCGATTATATGTTGTCAAATTGTTAAACCGAACTAAACAGAATAAAATATTATTTTAAAACCGTATGGTAATGGGAGGAAGGGCTTCAATGAGTTATCAAGTGTGAATATCATCTTTAATTCATCGATGTGGCAAAAACCATTCCAACACTCCCCTCACATGTAAACTTCTATCAAGTTTTTATGTGGGATTAGGAATAATCAATTAAGGTAGGAATGACATTCTCTTCGGACATACAATTCAGTTTTAATTGAACTTTTGGCTCGAATACCATGTTTAATTGAGTTGTACTTATTGTCAAAACCAGCATATAATTGGGGAAACATATGGTTTGCACCTCATATTTTTTTCGATTATATATTAGCATTGACAATAAGACCAACACAATTTAACATGGTATCAGAACCAATAGTTTCCGATAAACTAGACAAAAATGTTGGTCTTCCATAAAAAAAACTACTTGCGGTTTCAAAAAGGATGTGTTTCCCCAATTAAAAAAAAGGGGATATAACCCACATGTGATTACATATTGAAGACTTGGAGAGATATTAACTAACATATAAGCTTAATGGACTAATTCAAATATTATCGATTTGTTTTATAATAATGAAACCTCATCGAATTTGTATAGAGTTAACTTTCCATTTGTATAGAGTTAATGGTTTCGGCGGGCTGCTTATTGGTTTTTAACTATTGAAACAGTTGCAAAAGTTGGCTCATCGTAACCGGTTGTTCAAATTTGGTTTTAATGAAGATCTCTATAGTATCACGAAAGACAACAATCTTGCATCTACAAATTGAGGAGATCTTAGTAAATAACAATAATTTATGAAATTAACAAATTAGTCTTATGTAGTAGGATATAATAGGATGAGAGTTTTGAGATTTTGATTTACTATTTTAATTATGTTTATTTTACTATTATTCTTCTTGTCTTTTATGGTGATTTACATAACATAATCACTGATTGATAAGAATTTATACTACAAATTAGATTTAATTTTAATGATTTAGATTGTCATTTGATTTCAACTATTATGAATTTTCTTAATGTTAATTCTCATGAAGTTATTAATCTCAAAAATGATCAAAAAAGAATAAACAAATACATGCATTTTATTTTAAAACATTGGTATAAATTCAACTCATGCGCACAAGTAAGAAAGATCATATTAATATCAAGGTGAAAGGGAATATATTATGGAGTAATAGGAATTACATAAGTTAGAGTACTAATTCAACTAGATCGGTAAGAAGATTGGCTGTAATAAAATTATTCTCGTCATCTTTTATTTTAAAAAATTAATAACCTCTTTTTCAATAAATTAAATTAAAACACAGTGTTTCAAATTTCAATTTTTCTACCTTACATCTCCATCATATATATATATATATATATATATATATATATATATATATATATATATATATATATATATGAAAAACTATGTCTTAAAATTATATTATATCACTTTCCTTATATAAGGTTTTAGGTTTGATTTTTGTTGTTTTTCCTACTTTTTCTTTCTCTTAGTCTTTACTGTGCTAAAAAAATGTAAAATTTTAAATTCTTTTTTTAAAAATTAATTGAAGAGGACATTGGGCTAGGTCAAATGATCAGTACTATAAAATATAAATATGGCATGTTATTTAGAAACCAAAAATTATTTTTAATTGGTTTTAATGTATGCAGATTTTGAATTTACACTTGATTTAATCATATAACAACTTCAGTCAAGTATTGTAAATTCATAATAAATATTTTTTCTAGTATTACTATAACTTTTTTAAACTTATGAAAAATTAATATGTCAACTAATTGCTACGTTGGTTAGTATCTTAAAATTTGTATTAACTGCTCTGAAAGTTACATAACATTTGACATTTAGTTTAGCACAAATTCTAATTTAACATGGTGTTAGACTTGATAACAACAACTAAATTAGTTAAAATATTTATTTTACATTTAAAATATTTAGTTTTATCTATTTAATATTTAATACGTTATTCTGAATATTAAAACTGAAACTTTAAGTATTGATATACTCATTTTTTTTTCTTTATAAAAAATATCTCAACATGAAGATGGCTGGTTCTAGCCTGGCTAACTACCTCTTAAAATTAGGAATCCCAAAATAGTTTTAAGAAGTATTTTTTATACTCAAGTTTTGTAGATCAAACTTAATTTTTCGCTTTTAATAAATTCATTGGATTATGAGATGAATTTATAAATGAATATTAAAACTTAAACTATTTCATTTTATACATTTTGGTGTTAAATATTTTTACAGTTGGTACAATTCTTTAATTTCGTAAATGACGTAAGTGTCGTAAGGACCCAATTTCTAAAAAAATTACAAAAAAACCAAGGTCTCCAATCCATAATCTTTATTTTGCCACTAAACGTAAAAACGGTCTCATATAAGAGTTTGCTAGTAGTTTTTAAACACCTTTTTTATGACCCAACTCTCATAACAAACTTATTTTAATTTGTTTATCATCATAATCATCCTACACAGTGTATCTCACTCATAGAAAAAATTATGGACAGGATTTGAAGAGAGAAAAACGCCGACAACTCATACCCATAAAAGATAGCGCGGCCATATAAGTCGTCCGGCT
The DNA here is from genome assembly GCF_026212465.1 of Amaranthus tricolor. NCBI lineage: Eukaryota > Viridiplantae > Streptophyta > Magnoliopsida > Caryophyllales > Amaranthaceae > Amaranthus > Amaranthus tricolor. Next base: position 22,304,921 of record NC_080054.1, on the reverse strand, counting down.
TACCTTCTTCAATGATCCATTGTCCAAACTACTTTGGTTTTTAGCAATTTCTTCTCACCAAACAAATCTGAAACTACCAAACAAGCTAGAAATTTCGTGTTTTATGATCCCCACTAAATAATAATACTCCATTCCATACTTAAGAGTACTTCTACTTCTCTTTATTATTTGAAAATCTCACATCACCAAATATATAAATATATATATATATATATATATATATATATATATATATATATATATATATATATATATATATATATATATATATGTGGTTAAGTTCTAGTGAAAACAAAGTTTATATGAGAATCGTGAGAACCAAAAAATATGCTACCTTTTTACAAAAAAGGTGTTACTTTTGCACAAAAAATGGGTTATTTTTGTTTTTATAAAAATCTGGTACTTTTTACCAAAAAAGTGTAACTTTCAGAAAAAAAAATATAAATGCAAAGTAACACGTTTTTCTGGAAAATTAACACCTTTTTACGGTTTTTATATAAGGATGGTCTCCCTCTATATATATATATATATATATATATATATATATATAATATGAAAGCTCCTTCTGCATTTAAGACTCTTCACAAGCACTGCATTTGCCTGTGGATTATGGAGTTATCATTTTACAACTAAATAAATTAATTCTATATATATACTGGCAAAGAATTTATCACTATTTTACCCAAAAATTCTGCTCTTTTTTCACTCTTACTTCTATTATTATAAGGCCCATTTCTGTGCTTTCTTATACCAACCAAACAATCCTTAGCACTTAGAATTTCTTCTTCTGTTCTTTAAATATATTTTTATTTTCCTTTTTTAATTCTCCCATTTTAGTTATCTCTAGCTATGTCTGTTTCATTTGGAAGAGAAGAAGAGAAAATGAAGGTGAGTTGGAGTAATAATAATTTAGGAGTTGCAGAGACTATTTTCGAAGACGAAGATGAAGATGAAAATGAAGAAGATGATGATGAAGAGGATTTAGAGTCTCTCTGTTCTCCTCCTTTGCCTTTTCCATTGTCTTCTTCCCCTGCTTCTCCTCTTCGGTCTGGTGTTGAATCCTGGTACGTTTATGATAGTAAATATCGTATTTATCACTAATCAATTTCATTATACACCGAGTCCAAAAAGGTTTTTAGTTGAAAAATTATTAAAAATAATTTAATATTTTATTCATTTGCTATTAATAATTATTTTTGTTGATTATTTTTTGATCATTTTATTTTTAATATGTACTTGCACCCGTCATATCAGATTTGGGTGGGAGGGGTGGAGCCGTAGTGGTTAGGAATGGGGTTGCATTGTTAAGATTATTGCGTAATATACTGGGAGCAAATGTATAATAAATGTGGAATTATTAGATTATAATTCAAATATTGGGATTATTTGTTTACGGACGGGTAAAATATTAGATTATTAGATTAATGAAAAGAAAATTTGTTTTTCTTAATCAAGGACTGAAGCTACCGGGAGAAAACCAGACGTCAAAATACAAGTCCGCGGCTTATGTTTTTACTTGCATAAGGTTTGTACGTTTACTCTTCCTTCTATACTTATTCAATTTAAAGTTTATTTATTTTTAAGAAAAAATTAACATTAATAATTTAAATTTTTACTTATTTGTTGTGAATAATTTTATTTTTGGATTATTTTTTAAGAATCTAATTTTGTCATATATTTACCTACAATATACCAAACTACTAATTAATAATAGGTAAGAATAAGGTAAGCTGTCAGCAAACTAAAACAGAGGTTGGATTATTCATAGCGAACTAAGGGTAAATGTTGGATTATTAGAAAATAATCTATAAATGAGATTATTTATAGAGGTTGAGCAAAATGTTAAATTATTAATATTAATTTTTCCTATTTTTAATTTCAATTAAAACAAATTCATCGGATAAAGTTTTAAATTCAAGTCTTACCTATCCCTCTCCTTCTCCACATCTACGTTTAATTTGGTTTAAATGATACTCCTATTTTTAAAGAGAATAATAATTATGATATTATTATGTTTTGATGGAGCTTTAATGTTATGAAAATGATAATCAATAAGGTATTGAATTAATGAAAAAAGATGGATTAATCTAATGGGTTAAATAGAACAAAAAGAACAAGGCAAAAGACATTAATAAGAAAAATGATGTGGACAATTAATACAAAAGGCTTCATATAGAAATTGTTTCGATTTCCAAAGTTGTTTTGATTTTTTAGCATTTTTGAAAATTCTGAATCAAAGATTTGTCTTTCATGGGATTTTTAAGCTTTATTTGAGTACAGAGTACTCATTTGTTTTATATGTTAATTCTTTCTATTGTTAATCAAATAAAAACATGTCAAAATAAGTTTTCAAGAAATAAATTATCAAATATTTAAATGAATGAAAATTACTTTTAAATGCCTTAAGTCTAATGTCATTCACAAATTGGTAATATATTTGAATCCATCTAACACGAGCTAGTTATAATTTGTATCTAATAACTAGATGAAATAAAAACAATGATTAAAATAGTCATAATTATAGTCATTAATTTTCTATTTCTATACAAGTCGAGGTCTGAGGAGAAAAAGATAACAAACATACCATATTCGTATCTCTTTAAGGAGAGGATAAAGAAAAATGCACGCACACAAATAATCTCCAAATAGATTTGTAGATAGCCCTACAAAAAGAAAAAATAAGTTGCATATATCTTGCCTAAAAAAACACATGTAACTAACAAATCCCATTAAAATTTTAACCAATTCATAATAATAAAAAGTTAAAAACAACTATTGTTGGAATCCAAAGGAGAAGTCTATACCATAAAAATAATGGTTTGTAAGTTGTATCCTCAATTCATAAAATCACAACTTTTAAATATATAAAAAATAATTATTATAACAGTTTGACTGTTATGTAAAATATTAAAATATAATATTAATTAATTAATTACACTGATATATTATTGCATTATTTATTGATAAATATATAGCTCATACTATTAAAAACAATGAAATTAGTGCATTTTTACGAATATTTAATCACTTTATTATCTTTGTAAATTTGTTATGCTTATATAACGTTTTTTTGGGAATGGATAAAATTCATGAGTGGAAAATAAAAACATAAGATAGACAAAGGAGGGACAAAAAAAAATAAAAGTTATTGTACTTTAATTTAAACCAATAAATGCACATGAAAAATCATTTTCTTGTATTAAATTCTTCAATTCAGTACATTACTAACAGTTTCCTAAATTAAACGTTATTGGAATTTCACAGGAAGTTTTAATTTCAAAAAGCGGTTACTTTAAGCGGCAATTAACCAGAGTTTCAGAATTTACACTCTCTCCTCCGTTTAAAATAACGGCCAACATCTTCAAGCAAGTAGCCGATTTCTGTTACAACAATAACGTCGTTATAACGCAGTACAACATCGTGGCTCTTAGCATGGCTGCTCATCTTCTTGAAATGAGTTCATATAACGATCTAGAAAATCTCCGTGAGTTGACGGAGTCTTACTTTTGTGAGGTAGTTATAGTTAACAAGACGTTAACGAATAACGTTTTCCGTTCGGGTTTGACGTTGCTTCCTGAAGCCGAACAAACGGCGTTTATGGCGAGTAGATGTATTGAAGCATTGTTGGATGATAATGAGGGTGACGGAGCTGTTAGATGTGCGGACGGATTTAAGACGGTTTTGCCGAAGGATTTTAGAGTGGTTACGGAGTCAATGCAAAAGAGATATACAACAAGTCATGATCTTTTGTACAGAGTTGTGGATCTTTATTTCCTGGTAAGTGTTACTGCGTGCCAATGAATTTTCATTAATTATTATTTTATTGTTTGAGTACATTTTAACATTTTTTAAATTTATTAATATAATTTATTCTTTCTCTTTATTTATTATCACTTTTTTAAAAAATACTCTCTTTCGCTCTGATGCAAATCTAATAAAACAGATGAGTATTTATTAAAATTATATACTGTTATTATTTATATAAAACAAAATAAATCATTAAAAGTTAATTGTAAAGAACTTTTTGTTTTTACTAGCTACAATGAAATTGCCAATGTGTGATGATTTGGTGAAAGAGAGTCACCTAGTTTATACAAAGTATATATAGTAAAAATTATACACTAATTTTTTATTGAGACCGTCTTACTGTGAGACAACTTAAATTGAGTCAGCCCAAACTATTTTAAAAAATTGCTATCGATACAAGTGGAATTCAGATTCACAAAAACTTGGACGGGACGGTCTCATTATAAGACCGTCAATTTAAAAACTTTAAGGTCAAAATTGATACCTTTAAAGTCAAAATTAATACCTTTAAGATGAAAATTGAAAAATGCCCAGAAAATGAAAATAATGCCCAAGTTGTTACACGTCGCGAATTGGACTAGCCCAAATTGATGGTCTCATTATGAGACCATCTCGTCGTTGATTCAAATTTCTTTCTTTTATTTTTATGTTTTTTATATTAATGGACTGTTTACAAGGGCCCGTTTCACGATCAGAGTGAACTTCATGCATACTTTATTTAGTTATCCTGTTTGAATATGTAAATTTATTATTTTAAATATCAATTTGTTGAGAGTGAACTTCATGCAAGAAATCAACAAGTAGAATTTTTTATTAGAAAATTTAATTTTAAAATTGATATTTAGGTGGTTATCTTTTAAAGATTTTATTTCATTTAACCTATAAAAGTCTTAACTTAAAACGAGGGGTTGTACGGTGTACAATGAAGATTGAAGGTAAGGAAAGGAGGGGTTTAATTTTTTTTTCCCTATTCTTTCTTTTTCTTTCTTTTTTTTGCAATTTGTTTAATTATGAGATTAGAAGTCATGTAATCACCTAAAAGTTAAATATGTAGAGTTATTTTTTATTTTTTTTTGAGGTAAATGAAGACACATTAATTTGCACAAATAAGAGATCATGAGTATTAGTACTTTAGTTGAGGACATGGGAAACTTCGGAACGACTATATGATAGGTACCACCATAACATAAGTCCATAACTACCGAACATGGCACCAAGAAGTAATACTAGCTAGTGTTATAAATATGATCACTTAACTAATAACTCGAGTAGTACTGTTGTATGTACAATTTAATATGATTTTATATGCGAATAATTTTAGATCAAAAAGTCATATTCGGTTTTGTTAATCGATCGAGTCAATTTTAAATAATTCTAAATTTCATAATTAATAAAAAAAAACTAAATCATAAAGCGTTTATCGACATTTTGATAAAACAATTTGATTTGCAATAATGAACTTGAGATTGGTCTTCAGCCGTTGAACTTTAACTTATTTAAATGATTAAACTTAAATTAAAAGTTTGTATGCAGTGTAAGTCTTTCTGATACCTAACACCAACTAATATTCAAAATAAATAAATGAGAATAGAACTCGTAAATCAAGTATCTGAATAGAGCATAAAAAAAAGTTTAAGTTAATAGTTAAGCTTCTAAAATATTTTATATTTCCTCCATTTCATTGAATTTGCAATATATTTTATTTTAGTTCGTCCCATTTAATTTGCATTATTTCTATTTTTAGATAATGACCCACTACTTTCTTTTAATCTCATCCATACATTTTAACTCTCTTTAATTTCATTCACACAATTTATTCTCTCTTATCATTATTACCATTTTTTAAAAATTTAATTACTTTCTCTTTGATGCAAATCAAAAAGGACATATAAGTATAATATATGATCGCAATTTTAATCTTTTTTAGAAAACATTTAATTTTCATTTGTCAACTAAAATTGAATATTTTGATTCTTAAAACATCGTTTTATAAAATCTTTTCCAAGAATAGTCATGTTCGCAATGTGATCCACTATTCAACCAACAGATAATGAAAACGTAAAAGTTTTTTATAAGAAAATGTGATATATATAAGCAGGATTTTTTAAATGATAATTTGAAAGTAAACTTTAGAAAATAAACAGCTAAAAATGGAATTTTTAGTTAGAATTAATTTCCTTTAAAAATTTGAACTTGAATTATCATAGGAGTAACAAGCAAAGGTAGTAGTAGTACGTAGTAGTAATAAAAATTTCTTTCAATAATTGTTGTAAGGATTTCAGACAAAAAATTAATAATACTCCTGATTGTAATGTGATTTTGAGACAACAAACTTGATAATAGTCCTAGTTGTGATGTGTTGACTTGTTTCACCATTCCAAAAACAGGGCCGACCCTACAAGGGGTAAGAAGGGCTTACCCTACAAGGGGTAAGAAGGGCTTGTACTTCAGACTTATCTAAAAAATTAGAAAAATGACGCTTTGATTTTAAATATTAAGGAGTCTATAATAGTATATTTACTAATTAAGGGTCTAAAATTAAAAATTTTACCCCAAACCTTTCAAATCTCAAAGTCGACCTTGTCCAAAAACAACTTCAAATTTCAAAATTGTTTAATGTCATGTTTGGGAACGATAATTTCATTTGAAAATTTAGAATTGGCCCAAATTTATTGTTTGGTAAATCAAACATTTTCAAATTTGGATTTGGATTAAATTCCACCATTATTTTTAAAATAGTTAAAGTTTAAAATTTGAGAATGACTACTCCAACCTTATCATTCTCAAATTCTTTATTTATGATTTCATAATTGAAATCTATAATTTGAAACAAATGAAATACTTATTCTCAAACACTATATAAGGCTATTTGAAAAAATTGATTTTAATTTAGGGACTCAAACACTCAGCACTCAGTGAGATCAAATAATAATCTTAACAAATGAGGTTGAGTAATAAAGGCTAAATGAAATTGTGAATGAAATTAAAAATAGCTTTTAAATTATTAGAAAACAATAAATACAAAGTACCTGAGATAAACTAAAAATAAATTAAAATTAGTTGAAAATTTTATATATGGACCATCTGTTTTACTTTATTATATTTTTAAATTTAACAATAAATTCATATTTGATTTTTAGATTTACACCAAAAACACTTTATGTAGATTCATCTAATTTATATATTATTTTTGTCCAGTTTTATATTTTTAAATCTATTATTCCATTTGTCCGCTAATTTTTAAATTTATTAAAAGCTATTCTCCGATTCATTATATTTGCTATATGTTCACTTTTTATGCTATCCAATGCGTAATTTAGATCATTTATATTTTAAACTATTCTTAATTAAAAATTAAAAAAATTGATTGAGTGAAAGTATCTAATTAAACAATTCAAATAAAATTCCACTTGACTATATTTATTCTTACACAGTAGCCACAATATATAAAATAAACTAAAAAGATAAATAGTACCATTAGTCTAATATAATGACTATTTCAATTTTCAAAACGGATGAAATAATTAAGTAGTCCAAAAGTGTCGTAGCACATGATAGATTTCATCAACAAGCTTGCATGTATGTTTATTTCTTTCTACATAATGATATTTAACACTATTTATCGTTCAAGTTTATTTTATATATATTGCGGTTAATGTGTAAGAAAAAATATAGTCATATGAGATCTGGTTTGAATCATCTAATCGCATACTTTCATGTATATTACTTCCTCCACTCTGAAAAACTTGCTACATAACGTTTTTTAACACTATTCATCGTTCAAGCTTATTTTATGTATTGCGGTTTATATGTAAGAAAAAATATAGTCATGTGAGATTTTGTTTGAATCATCTAATCACATACTTTCACAATATTAAGTTTTTATAATTTTTAGATGTGTATAGTAAACGGATTGAAATGCAGCAAATATAGTAAACAGATGAAGTACATGCACACATGTCTCCAAAATAATCCGAATGATAAACTGATTGAAATCTTTTTTATTATACATTTATATTAGGTCGTGACAATTCGTTACATAACCTCATCGTAGCCCACTCGTGTGGACACGAGACATCCGTGGACTCGGGCCCATAAACCCACGGGTCAAGAGCATTGACTTGCACATGCACTTGGTGAGGTTCATTATTTCTCAAAACTATATGGTAGTAGGTTGATTAGCCCATCCAATATATATATATACAAGTCCACAACCCACTATTATATATCGATATGAAATCTTGTCTCACATGTAAAGTATTTCCTAAGCAGGCATACAATGGAAGGATGTCAGAAGATGAGAAAACTCAAATCACAAGCTGCATAGACTGCAACATTCTTTCTCCTCCTCTTTTAATGCACGCCGTTCAAAACCCTCGTATGCCTCTCCGTTTCATCGTCCAAGCCATGCTCATTGAGCAGCTCACCACTCATCGCTCTCTTTTCTCGGTCCTCAACACCGCCCACCACCACCACCGCGACTCTCCAGTCAGCACACTCGGTGCGATCCTCGAAAGGGACGCAGCACTCCGACAGGTGACACAACTGAGATCCGCTATTGACACTACTTGCTCTAGGATCAAAACCCTAGAGAAGGAACTTTGTGGGATGAAGAAGCTTCTTTTGGAGTCTGAAAGGGGTCCAAGTATTTTATTAGATCATCAAAAGAGATCTTCTAGTTGTCGTTTTAATAGTAATAGTAATAGTAATCGTAAGGTGGAGAGAGGACAGAGAGGTTCGATTTCTTCGAGTTTTTTGAGGTTCGTAGGTGGTGATGGTGGTAGTGGTAGTGGTGGAAGCAACGGTGGAAGTGGTGGTAGTAATGAGTTGGTTGATGATATGATGAAAATGGGGAATTCTAATACTAATAATTATTGTGATGTTGGGAAAAAGAATTTTGGGCAGAGGTTGATCAGGGGATTAAGAAATGTTTTTGGGGTTTCTAATAATAGAAATGATTCTAAGGATAAGGATAATAATGGAAGATTTGATAATGGACGAATTACGAGAAGGGGAGTTGTTATGGATGAAAATCATCATAGTTTGAGTAGATGATGAGGAAATCATATATATTTAAATTTAATGAATGGTGAGTTAGGATTTTAATTTTTTTTTTTGGTTATGTAGTTTAATTACTACTTTGTTGTTGATTCATTGGTTTTGTACGTAGAGTATAAACAATTTATCTATTTAAGTGTATTTAATTTATTATGTAATTGTGTTGCTTGGAATGAACTAAATTTAATTAATTAATATCTACTTAACTTTATATGTTTTCTCAATTTATTATCGAATGTTGAAATGAAAGTTAGATCAAGTTATTACTCGATAACACTAGAAAAAGAAGTTAGAGTTATGAGCCAATGATAACCCAAATGGTCATCAAATAGTCGTCGATATAAATTCTATAGCGAACATTTTGTGACCATTTAGTTGAAATATGGCCGCAAATAATGACTATATTCTAAACAAATAAGGTGTACTCTTTCTCCTCATCCTTTTTTTCTAACTTTTTTTCCCTTCTCAACAAATAAAATATACTTTTCCTCCTTACCCCGCCCTTTTCTTTTCTTTCCTTTTCTTCCCTTTCCTTTCTCTTTTTTTCTTTTCCCTCCTAATTTGCTACTCAATCATAGCGTAAGAGAGATTGTGTTTTTATTAAAATTTATTTGTTATTTTCTCTCCAAACGCCTCCCTTCAAAATCCGTCCATTCTTTTTTTGCTATCCAAATACTCTATCTTTTTAAATCTCTTCCTTTTCTTTTTCTTTTTTTTTCCTGTTTTTCTCTATCTGAACACAGTAATAAATTATTTTTCTAAAATAGTTATTGGTCAAGTTAAAAATTGTAGTTTCGGCCAAATTTATAACTTTTGGCCTCCGACTTATGTCTACTAAATGTTATTCTTAATGTTCAATTTTCTCTAACTTGTATTCGATGATCAGATATCCAATTTCAACCTTCAACGCATGGTATATCTGTGTAGTGAATGACTAACAATTCTTATTAGAGACAGTTGTATGATGAAGTATGTTCAAAGTGACTCTTTTAAATGGCTAGAGTGAGTATATCTTTAAACTGTCAATTTTAATATTTAAAATGACATGTTGAATATTAAATAATTACAAGAAATATTTTATGTACTAAAATAAATGTTTAAATTTATTTAGATTGTAGTATTTAGTCCAATTGAGAATTGTTATATGGTAAAATGATCTCAAATAAGAATTTGTGGAATGACTTAACTGGTTCAAGATAAGTTTAAAAATGATATTTTGATACTTTATTATTGTTAAAACTTGGTTTAATAAAATTCTCTTTGAAATGTTTAGGTGTGGAGAATCATATTTTATCTTAGTTGAAAAGCAAATATTATTTTCCAAGCTAGACAAATTCTTGTGAATTTAGCATTAATTTTCACCTATGTTTTTCCTACTCTCAGTCTACCCTAATCTATCCTATAATAAAGAAAGATAAATAAATATTTAGTGCATATGCATGCTAGCTGGAAGGGATTTTTTTTTTTCAAGTTTAGGCAAGGCACCTTTAAAAGAAATTATACAAAAGGCATATTACAAAACAATACAATATGTACTTGTTTGGTAAATAGCTTTTGAGTTGATTTTATTGTTGTTTTTGTCTTTTGGTTTATTGATCAGTTACAAAGGCAAAATAATGTGTTTGATAATTTCAGCTAGCTAAAAACTAATTTTTACTTCAAAATGAAAAGGTAGACTTTGTTAGCTTTTTCTAATGACTTTTGGCTTTTTGGCGCACTTTTCTCTAATAAACAACCAATATTTAATTTTATCAAATATGTCTCAAAACAACTCACTTATTTAGCTAGCTTAAAACCAATAAAAATAGCTAACACTTTCAACTAATCAAATAACAAACCAACTAAAAATTAGCTAGTAGCCACCTGTCAATAAACAATAACTAACACTTAACAACCGTTTGTCAAGCAAACCTATTAATATGTTATGATGTATATTTTTTGATATTTTTTTATCAAAAATACACAAAAGTGGGACTTAAAGAGGCCATGTGCAAGAGTTGTGCCTTAGAAGTTTGTACACCTCACATTTTACAAAACGAGTAATGCTTTAACAATTAGCATGCATTGGACTGTGCACGTATGTACACTATAACATTTCAAATTTGCTTAAAAAAAAATTCATTTTTATCAAACATAGTTGGTCATGGAAATACAAGTATAATTTATGGTCCTCTCAATTTATCTTACACTAAATCTAAATGAATTTACTTCAAATCTATTTTTGGATAAATGTAATAGTCCGAGTTAAAATAAATCGGATATTCAAATGTAAATATGAATTTCGGATTATATATTAGACATTTAAGTTAAACCGAATTCTCGGACCGGCGATGTTCTAGTGACAAAGAAATAAATAAATGACAATAATAATATATAAGTCAGCGGATATCTTAAAAGTTTACAACTCGAAAACCTTTCGGCCTCATCAAACCAATTAATGTCTATAAGGTAAAAGTACTTGTGATTGAAAAATAAATTAATGTTCATTTAACATATAACAATAATCAAGTGTATCGGATTGCTCAACTACAGGTTCTAATGTCCAATCATCACTCTTCCAATTACAATCAACCTGCTAGTTGTCGAATAACAACATCATTGAACGTTCCAAAGAGCATAAACAAGTACATGTCAGAGACTTCATACAATGCATTATATAGGTTACATACAAGCAAGGAGTCCATCCTAGCATGCAAAAGCTCTAACAACTTTAGTTCATAACCGACCAATTCCTCAACTCATGTCGTTACCCGTCCTATTCGGTTCGCCAGAGTGTTACCAAAGTTTGGAGGAATACACATGGGAGATGATATGTAAATTTTATTAATCGCAAGCGCACGGTGTACGTGTAGCTAAACGGGTCGAACTCAGGGAAGTGAGTTAACTAATTTGTTCGATTTATGACTACGAGACACGGATCAACAAGTGGTTGGGTTGAGAAATTAATACTACAATGCAAATAAAACTAATAATCAAAGCCCCAAGGGAAAGAAGCGAGTTGTAGCTAAGCGATGCCAAAAAGCCACAACTCGTCGCTCAGCATTACAGTCCAGAACAAATGCGACGAGTCGTCCCACAAAATGCCTCGACTCATCGCACATCTGCTTATCTCAGTATAATAGTCCAATGTAACAATTCCATAGAGGTAATAAACACAATCATCCTCAATTTTCAAGTTAAACTCCTTTCAGATTATTTGAGGTGTCTAAGCCTTAAGTGATATACAACATCACATTATAGAATGAATATAACATTACTTTACATAACCAATTACAAAAGTATGGTCTAAGCGTACGTGTACCTTAGTAGCACGACAATCCAACACAATCACCTCACGTACGGTATCTCAACCTCTTAAGAATCGAGGTCCTAAAAACAAACACACATACAAAAATCACGTATTAGTATGTGTTCACACATCAAATCCACTCTATACCATCAAGGCACCACTATACTTCATATTATTAAATGACTAGATCATAAAACCCAAAATTTCTTATTTTAAAAACAACCAGCAACTTTACAGCCCTTTTTGAACAGTTTAAAAATTTCAAATCGAAAATCCGACTTCACCACTGCGTCCGAAAGGTATCAATTACCTTGGGTAAAAAATTTCATAATTTTTAGCACTCATTTACTATTTTTAATTGATTTTAGCGTCTAAGGAACTTTTAATTTAATCGGCAGTGAAACAACGAATGAAATGCACCCGAACCATAAAGGCATAAGGCGCGCATCCTGAGACATAATATGTTCTGTTCAAATTTTTTTCCTTTAATTGATTATTTTAATATTATTCCTCAATTCAACGGATTTTGACCACGATACAAAAACCGTATCACAACAACATACGTTTATTACCTTTTACCAAAATACTCAAAAATCGACCAAAATTATTAATAATTTAATAAAAAAAAGAAAATATATGAATCTAACTCCATTTTCATATTCTCATTTATTCATATTTCATACTAATATATTCCATATACATATCAACCAAAATCCTTAAAAATCAAACACATCTAAATTGCTTAAATGATGATTATCAATCTTATATCTTGAACACAATTAACCTTATTTTCTAAATCAACCCATCACACAATTTCTTTTAAATCTCTGCCCATGAAAAACTTATTTATAAATTAGTGATATATACACATGTATACATAATTTCATCATCATATAAAATCACGAAAGAAAATATAAACATACTTTTAATAACATCTTTTTATCACTAATCTATTTTTTTTTCTATGTATTTCAAATAAAAAGCATAAACATGATTATTTAAACAAATTAAAATTTTGTTAAAGGTTTATGAATCATGAAGACTTACCAATCAAGGATCAAAAGGCTTCAATTAGGACACTTGAATACCCAAAACCAAACCTTGAATTTTTGTTTCTCTTTTTCTCTCTTTTTGTCTTTGTTTGAATGGAATGGAGAAAATGGAGCAAAAATTTCTGATTTTGGTTCTATACTAAGCATCTATATGAAAGGGTTAAGACATGATTAAGAAAGTGATTAATTCATAAGCTTAAATGTCCCCGTGAATGACATTAAGGGGAGGAGTTACATGAACCTTCTAGAAACCAACCACCCCTTCCCTTTCCCCTTATTAAATTTTTTTTTTATTTAATACTAATAATTTGATTAACTTGTTCAATTAATTTGTAAGACGATATACATCGTTACGCGATAAAATTGTTACGCGACGAAACATGCGTACCACGAAAACTTAAACGATGACGAATTAAAATGTACGTGTTTGTATATTTTAATCAACTAAAGTATATAATATAATTATTTATTTAGGTGGTATATTAAATCGTAACTTAAAATAGTGGCAAATTTACGGTTAATGCAAAATCACCACTTATAGTGTTTTTTTTACTGATGCGAGAAATCGCTACTCAGCGTTTTATTGGTACAATAATTATGTTGAAAACAAACATAAGATAAACAAAAATAATCCAAAATTTTTGTTTGTGGGGCTACTTTTTGGAAAAAAAAAAATCTCAATACTAAAATTTACGTGACAAACTAATGTAAAATCCGATGAGGTCATTATAGATCACCTTGCTTAATCGTCTAACAATAATTACACTGCTTAATCACCTGAATCATGCTTTTAAATAAAAAAAAATTAGATCCCAATTCCCCTCAATAATCATTTTATGACTCCTGTCTTGATTTTGTTGGAAATTGAAACAACTTGACAGCAATCACCCACTTAACTATACTTCGTAGACTTATTATGCAATTTCGTGTGTTATTTTAATTATTTAATTATATAATGAATATGTATTTAAAAATTATAAATTAATATTATAAAAGTATGTAATTAGATAATTTAAATAAAATCCTACTTGATAATATGTTTTTTATATATTATATTAGGTATAAATATAATATATAAAATAAGCTTAAATAATAAATAATATCAATAATTGTAATATAGTAAGTATTTTAAAATAAAGAAAATACTTTTATAAGGTAGTGGGAATATGCATAACTTTTAAGTAATGATTTATTTTGTTGTGATTGGTGTGACTTGAGTACACATTTGATGAGGTACATCATGTGTGAGCTTTGGGATGGAATCCCATGAATGTGTTAATGTGGGTGTATTAAGTTAAGTTTTGATGATTGATTTATGATGGTGATTAAGTATGGATTAATAAGGTAATGAAGTGTGAGAGTTATGGGACTTAATGAAGAAGTGGAAAGGTTGATTCAAGATGCTCTACTATGCAAGTCGAGCAATACTGTCAGAAGCCTCTGAAGAGCCGCTCGACCAGCTCGCTCGACCGATCGAGCTTCAAGTTGGGTCGAGCGAGCAGACAGAATGCAACCAGAAACTTCCTAAAGTCCGCTCGACTAGGCCGCTCGACCGAGCGAGCCTCTGCTTTGGTCGAGCGAAGTCTCTGATACTCTAGAATGTTGATTTTGACTCTTCATATACTTAGGGATGTTTCATTATCATTTAATCATAACTTTAATGTACTTAATGTTACTTAGTATGATCTCTCCTATGAATAGAGAGCTCTCATTCACTTTGTTATTGGTGAAATCATCCACAAATACACCCCAAGCCAAACACTAGCCTATATCTCTTCTCTATTGTAATTCTCCATATTTGAGAGTTCTTTAAACTCCTTTTGATAAAATAAGAGATACTACACACCGGAGGACGTAGCCTTAGTTGGGTGAACCTCGTTAAATCTTTGTGTCATTTTATTGCTTTATTTTCTCCTACAAACATCGATATTATTGATAGCGTAATTTGTTTGTCACAAAACCTCATACACTCAATCTTGGTAATATTGGAGTTTAAAACACATTGTTCTAATTCTAATACATCCTCGTTTTCATATTCACTCAATTAGTTACTATGAATACACCAATTTTAATTTCAATGATGCAATCGCCTTTACTTAGTATCCAATGCAAGTCAATCATAAAGTTATAATTAAGTAATTATTTATTTTTATATAGAATTTTTTTTAAAAAACGTGTATTGATTTGTCAAAGAGATGAGCTCGGACAAAGAAAAAGTAGATTTGGCCATTTGGGAATGAATTGGTGATCAATTGAGCTGGTAGTCAGCATGCATGTAGCCATTCTAAAAAAATTGCCATATATTGATATTATATCATGTAATCTGCAGTAGCATAAGTTCTATTTTTTTAAATGGGTTGGGGTGGGTCAAGTCCGATCAATGGCGGATTTAATCAATGTAATATTCATAAGTAGGCTAAAAAATCACAGTTAAAGTCAAATTCTTATAATCTAAAATTTCACAAATAGTGATGTATATCATTTAGTTTGTCAATTTATATTCAATTGTCATAAACAGAGTAACTATATAAGTTTATAAATATGAAAATACATATTATTCGACTAAGAAATTTAAATAATGGTTAAAAAATTTGTAGTAAATAAAATTTTTCCATTGACCCTTAGCTGTTTGATAGACCAACACAAAAAGTCAATCTATTATATATTTATACCGATTTAAATACATATTATTCGACCTATTTATACCATTGTTTTTTTAATTGGGCAATTTTAATTGGTCATTTTATTTGGGCAACAAATTAATGGCTAGATATTACTTGAATAAAACGATGAACAATAACGTCACAGCTGTTGAAACAAACTTTGCTTTGCATTCTTAACCAAAATACTCCTTCCACTCATTTTGCCAAGGTGGATTATGATTATATCACTTGGCCCCTCAAATATATACTTAATATATGTTGGAATATAAATAGCTAAAAAAAACGTGGAATAAGAAAATATAACATAAATAATTCAATATTTCACTCTTTCGCCGTAAATAATTCCAATTTTAAATTATTTTTTAATAATCTATCTTATAATATATATTTACCCACAACATACTATCTAGTTATAGGGGTTTCTTGACTCACGCATTCTCTTTACTCTCTCCTTGAGAGGAACATGTATGGTTTATCCGCATCTTTCAAGAAGAAAAATCCTTCATCCGGACCCTGCTTTGTGCGGGATGAGTGTCCTTTTATACTACCTAGTCATAGGGTACCCTACCGCCAAACTAAGATAAGGTTGTATTATTCACAACAAACTAAGGGCAAATATTGGATTATTAGAATATAATCTAAGGTTGGGTTATTTGTAGTGAATGAGCAAATATTGGATTATTAATGTCAATTTTTTGTAAAATAAAGATTGAATTTGTGGATGAAATTAGAAGAGAAAATATGTGATCGATGTAGAAGTTTAAGAATTATTAGTGCTTTAATGAACCTAAACACGACTTTATAAAAAATATAATTATTAAGAAAAATAATTGTTTAGGTAGCATTTAATAGTGTAGATACTTGTTAACAAACATTACACTTATAGCGTTTAAAAATCAAAAGTAGCTTCTTTTTTTTTATGAATTTTTATATTTTTTTCAAACAATTATATTTTAACAAATGCTATAATTGCTATTTTTACCGAATAATAATATCTTAAGATAGTGTTTTTTTTTAGTTGTAGAGTAGAGTTCACTTATTAACTTTTAGTAATTACTTATCACTTAAAAGCTAGACTCCTGAGAGATGTCTCTCTGGCCCAATTCATTAAAATTTATTGCCTACTCTTAAACTATATTTTCTTTATAGGCCAACCCATTCAAAAATAGTCTTTCAAGAGATTATCTCTCAAAAGAATTTGTGAATCACTTATAATCTTTAAGTAATCATTTAAATATTTAGATTTCACAAATTCTTAAATAAAATAATTTATGGTGAGACTATATCCATTAGGCTAATCAATGTATATGTATTGTATTAAAGACTTAAAATAATTAATTTTAAGAGATTAATTAAAAAAATAAATTAATTATAATTATAATGACACGATTGCATACAACGCGGATAATATCGGCTATTTTGTGAAGTATATTTAGATTTAGATTATATAGCTAACACAAATTCTTATGAGAGACGGTCTCTTTAAGAGACTATTTCTAATTGGGCTCGCCCAAAAAGAAATATATAGTAAGTTTCTTGAAAGACATTAAAAATATTCTAAGTAGACATTTAGAATATTGTAAGTACTTATATACTTAGTCATTGGGCATTAAGTATATTGTAAGTAAGCATTAAAAATATTATAAGTAGACATTAAGTATACGGTAAGTAGGCTAGTAAGCTAAGTTTCTCAGTAGGCATTAAAAATATTGTAAATAGACATTTTAAGTACTTTTTCGATGGGCATTAAGTATATTGTATGTAAGCATTAACTATTAAGGATAATATAAGTAGACATTAAGGATACAGTATGTGGACATTAAGGATACAGTAAGTGGACATTAAGGATACAGTAAGTGGACATTAAGGTTTAATAGGCTGGACCTTAAAAACGTGTTTCAAAGAGACGGTCTCTTAGGAGACTAAAGGGTTAATTAATGGGAAATTCCACATGGTAGTATCGAACTTTCATGAAACGCCAATGGTAGCACTTTTGTAAGATTTTTCCACATGGATTCATCGAATTTATGTCTTATCCAGCTGTTGTAACATTTTCTGTTAAATTCTTGTCAATTTCCGTTTAATTTACCATTTTGATATTTCTACCCTTATTAAGTATTCATTCTTGTTTTATAATTTGCCCTAAACATTTGAGAGTGTTGATAAATTAAATGGTGAATTAAACATTTGAGAGCATAAAAATTATTTAGAGCAAATTATAAAGACAATAACCAACAATTAATAAGGGTAGAAACTTTAAAATGGTGAAATAACAAAATTGACAAAAATTTAACGAAAAATACTACAATAGTTAAATAAAGCATAAAGTGAATACTGCCATGTGAAAATATCTTATAAAAATATAATCATTAATATGTCATAAAAATTCGATCTTAGCATGTGAAATTTTTCTCAATTAATAATTAATAAGAGTGCGGAACGGCATTTATAGAACGAAGCATCACAACTGACAAATAATTTCCCGCCAGCCATTTTGGCCCAAACTTCCATCCCATAGCCGTCGCTCTCTCTCCACATTCCTCTTCTTTCCTCGTCCTCAGTTTATTGTGTCAATTCATTTTTCTATTTTTTTCGACGGTTTAAATTTGTGATTCCAAACCTTAAAATGGCGGTGGCTCTAAAAGTGCTGCCGTCAATCGGGACCCAGCCGCCGGAGATTATTTCATTGTTGGAAGTTGGGTTTACGAATTTTCCGGCGACCCGATTCTGTCGTGATTTGGGCTTTCACATTGACATTCATCAGAAAAAGAAAAAAATTAAGGTGGGTTTGGTCAAAGCTGTGAGAAAGGTGGATGAAACGTCGTCGTTGAAGGTCATTAATGGTCAACCAGATCTTGACTTTCCCTACGGTTTCTCTAACGGAAACGGAAATGGAAATGGTAATGGTAATTATCTTTTCAGAAATTAACTTATGATTCAAGAGCTCTACAAATTTCCAGTATTTTAATAAAGATAGTCAGTTTCAAGGAGATTGATTCGTTTGTATACCAAACATTTTAAAAAGGGAAATTCTTATTCTATCCGACCTCCTCATTTTGAGGCAAACTTTTCTTCTGGTGTTTTTCAACTAAATCTAAGAAGATTTAGATTGGTTGGTAAAATTGCTTGTATTTTTTATTCAGTCATCATCAATTTATATTTATTTTTCTGTGGGTTCTGGGGTTTTTGGGTTTTTATTAATTGATTATTTCTGATTTGAAATTTAGTGTATGAGTTATGTAATGCTTTGATTTTTTCTTTCATGGTGTTTTCTGTTGCTGGGTATTTTGAAAGTTTCAGACTTCAATGGTATTTCTTGTTTCTAATACTTATGTGATGCTTTTTTATATTGTCTTTGATACCACACGGATTGAATTTCCTTCACCGTTTTATTAGATCATGAATTGAGATTGAGTATTGAACCAGATTTAAATTTCTATTATGTTTGTTTATTCTTTGTAATGATGATTGGCTGATTTCAAGACTGGATTGGTGTATATAATTCTTTTGTTTTCATTGATTAAGCTTTGATTTGCTACTGATATGGTGTTGTCATGGATTAAAGTCAGGCTTGTTTCATTTGATTTGGAAAATGGCATTTGACACTTCTTTGTTATTCGAGTTGATTTAATAGGATTAAGGTTGAGTGTTAAGATGGGTAATTGAGGTTTATGACTGTTTTGAATCAATGTTAGTCTTCAATTTGAAGATGTTGTCTATAGTGAAATAATCCCCGAATGCTTTTGCGTGTTGCTTATTGCTCTATGATACTAATCTGATTAAGAAAACGATTGATTGGTTTGATGGTCGTTCTTGGACAGTTGTGTCTTTTGAATATTCTGGACTGTATGATACATTATGTTGATGTTGTTTTTTGTCAGTATTTGGATTGATTATTCTGGACTGCATCAGTTCATTGTAGAGTCTAGAGCCTGTCTGGTGTTGCTTTGCTATATTTGCTTATAATGTTTCTGTAGATATATTTTGCTCAATTTTGATAGCCGAATCATTAGTTTATGATGATCAGGAAAACTGATTAAGAGATCACTTATGGCTTAACAGGCACAGCTCAAAGGCAGATGTCAACACTTGAGAAGTCTACCAACATTGTATGGCATGAATGTTCTGTGAACAAACATGACAGACAACAATTATTACAACAAAAAGGCTGTGTCATATGGATTACTGGTCTCAGCGGCTCAGGTTTGCTTATGTAATTGACACTTTGGATATTCATACCATATTTTTGGCTTGTGTGTTAAATTCCTTTGTAGCTTTCGCAGTGATTGCTCTGAGAATGTTGTGTGGCTCTGTTAGATACTTCTCTTTTGATTTTTATGGGTGGGGTGTATGGTTTAATATGTAGACCACCCTATCCCATTCATAGTTGTATAATACAAGGTTGGTGGCGTTTTGTATTTTTATTTGGAAAAATTGTCCAGAATAATCCCACTTATTGCCCATCTACTTTGAGTAATCCCTACTATTAATTATTTCTAAGATAATCCTACCTTTGTAAAATATTTGTTGGTAGCACCCCTTTCCACATTTTAACCGGCTATTATAGGTACCTACCACCAAAGAGGAGTAGGTTAAGACTAACGAAGAAGCATAAGCGGAAGAAGAAGTGAGTGTAATGGCTAATATTGGTTGTTGTTCTTTACTTGTTTGTAAGAACATATCTATGGTATATAGTATCTTACACAAATATGGATGGAAAAAGAGTGTGATTCAGGAGCCAAATGGCTGTATCTCAATTATTAACGTCAATATGGTCAAAATGATTGATTTCCTGTCTAATACAGCATGGGTCACGTTTGCGATTATGGCCGCAAAACAAATTTCACGGAATGATTTTGTATTCGAGTCCCACATTTCTACCGCTATAAACTCAAAAACCTTTACAATACGTCATGTTTCAGTGAAGCGGCCTTGTTTTTGCACTATAATTATGACAGCTTTAAATCACTAGTTGTATTGTAATATAGGCATCTGATTTTATCTGGACCTTTCTATTGTATACTTCACTATTAGTACCCAGTGTTGCTCGTTGAATGTTGAACTGTTTCTGAATTTTATTCGGGGTTAATCTTGAATATACGTTCCTTATTAACTTAGTGATGCTTGGGTAGAATTTCTCCTAGTAGCAGACAAATCATTGCAACTCTGGGGATAAACCCTTTTCATTTGGCTAGAACAAAAATGGTTTAGCCATAAGCTGAACATAATTTCCTCTGATTCTTTTTACTCTCTTTTTTGTATTAGCGATTTTCTCTTGTGATGTACGTTTTTCCTTGTCATTCTGTGTAATAATTGTTTTTTCTTTGTCCTTGGCTTGACTTTATAATCTTATTATAGGGAAAAGCACTTTAGCGTGTGCTTTGAGCCATAGTTTGCACACAAGGGGAAAGTTAACTTACGTCCTAGATGGCGACAATGTTAGGCACGGTTTAAACAAGAATCTCAGTTTTGGAGCAGAAGATCGCGCAGAAAATATTAGAAGAGTTGGTATGTGCTTTGTTGAATTCACTTAGTTATTTTTTCCCTTTTTTTATCGACTAATTTTTCATGCTTCCAGGTGAGGTAGCCAAGCTTTTTGCAGATGCTGGTGTCATCTGCATTGCTAGTCTAATATCTCCTTATCGAAAGGATAGGGATGCCTGCCGTGCATTATTGCCAAAGGGAGACTTTATTGAGGTATTGCTTCTTTTTAGGCGATTTGTCTTCTTTCTGTATTCTTTATTTATCTCAAAAGATTAAGGAAATTGACTCAGCATTCACTTCACAGGTCTTCATGGATGTTCCACTCCAACTTTGTGAATCCAGGGACCCAAAGGGCCTCTACAAGTTGGCACGAGCTGGTAAAATAAAAGGTATTTTTTGCAATATTTAGTTCGTGTGATTTGTTTCATCGCCCATCTCCTTTGGCTAAGGCTAGTTTAAATAATAGACTTACATTACAAATTCTTGAACTTGACGAACAAATGCTTGAACCTTTAGACTACATTACAAATTCTTTATCTTGCTTCCCTTTTTATGAGATTTAACATGTTTAGCCCAGCCTGCCGATGAGCTCTAGCTTTGATGGGTCACAATTTGTAGATTCCAGACATTTGACAAGCCCACCTCACTCATTTCTTATTTCCGTGCATTTAGTTTCATGATTGACATCATATATATGTTTGCGGTTCCTTTATTCAAGCATTTGTTTCTTTAATACTACGTTCCCATTACCATCTGGAAGTTCTAGACAATGACATGTTTTACTTTGATTACGTGGCTTAGGTTTCACCGGGATAGACGACCCATATGAACGGCCACTAAATTGTGAGGTACACTCGATAGTTTTGTCATTTGTAACATGTCTCAAACATTTTGATAAAAGTCCTGCACTCTCTGTCGTAGGATTCTTACAAAAGTTATTGACATTGCAGATTGTCTTGCAACAAAAGTCAGACACTTGCACGTCTCCTTGTGAAATGGCCGAAACTGTAGTTTCATATTTGGAAGACCATGGATACTTGCAGGCCTAATGTGACCGTAATATCCTTACACAAATCCTCGGCACCTGTCTATAGTCCGAATAAAGTATATCCATCTACATCTGTGATGCCAATTCGGAAACTGCTCGTTTCCGCCACCTGTGTAATTTAGTTTCTTGACCCTTCCGTCCTCATGGTAAATCCATTTTTTAAAGATAATTATTATCTTAATTATGTGAAAATTACCCAAGTAGCATGGATTTAGAACAGATTGTGAATACTGTCTGTGTATTTATATCATGCCCATGAAATAAAAAGTTTCTTTGTGTTTAATATCAGTAACTTGTACCAAACCTAAGGAAGATGGAGATAACTCCACTATGACTATTACTCTTATTTAGTGGGGAAAGTTTTGCATTTGGAAAATGTATATCTATCTTGACAGATTAACTAATGGCTCCACTTGTCTTCATTGATTTTAAAACTGGGAATTGGACTTTTTTAAGTTTTAATCAATGAAATGCCACTTGTTCTTTTATGTCATCTATGCATTAGTGTTAAACAAATTCTTTGTTAAAACCGTATCACCGTGAGACAGCTTAATATGAACTGGTTTAATATTAAATACAAATTTTTGTGAGAGACGGTCTCTTTGAAAGACCATTTTTATTTTTTAATTGGGTTGACCCATTATATATTTTTTAAAATATTGTAAGTAAGTATAAATATAATGTAGTAGACATTTAATATATTGAAAATAGACATTAAAGATACGATAAGTAAGCATTAAGGATAATGTAAATATGCATTAATAATACGGTAAGTAGGCATTAATATTATTAATGGTTTGGGCTTGAGACACGTCTCTCAAAGAAACAGTCTCTCAAGAGACTAGCTGATATTAAATTTCTTAAAATTTAATGAAAAAACTGTTTTTATCTACTTAACTTTTTTATAAGTTTAACTTTGAGCTGCTTGTATGAGCCCGTCTTACGATAAGACGATCTCATATTGAAGATTTAAAAAAAATACTTTTAGTGAAAATTATATTTTTTGGGTTGCTTATAGAGTTGTTTAAAAAATCACAAAAATTAAAAAATAGGGAAGAGGATGCAAAAAATTATACATTTTCTCTTTATTTATCATCATCGTCATTATTTATTTCAGAAAGATTTATATATATAATGACCTCTATTTATAATAGAAAATCTAATTAATTTTAATTAATAAAAGAAATCCTTTCAGGAAAATTTTCAAAGTTAGAATCATTAGGAAGGGCAACTAATTTGAAAATTGAAATTGAGAAGTTAGCTTTTTTATTTATTTGTTTAAAATAAGTTGGCTTTTGTAATTTCAAGTGAATCTTGGTCATGAGAGCTAGCTTTTGATGACCTCACCTCTAATCGTAACCTAATATTTGGTTTAGGAGTCATAATCTAAGTAGGAGTGTGAGCTTAGCGTATACTATTTTAGTTTTATTCAATTTGCATTATTATTTTTTTTATTTATTTGTTTAAAATAAGCAAGGTTTTCAATTTATTTCCCAAACTAAGTAGGTTTTTCCCAGAGAAAAGGTTCGGCTTATTTGTTGTTACTAACAGCGAACAAAAAAGCTTGGTCGAACAAAAATTTTAACCTTTTTTGACCAAACATATTTGGGGAAAATGAGGGAGAAAAAGACAGTTTTAAATATAACCTTGCACCTGTTCGCTGTTATTAACAGCGAACAAAGAGGACTGGTTAAAATCTTTGTTCGCCGTTAATAACAGCAAACAGACTCTATGACTTTTTTTGACCTCTTGTTTTTATTTGCTGTTACTAATAGCGAACAGCCCCAAGCCATAAGTATGAGAAAAAACGCTTATCTTGGAAAATATTTTAAAACTTTGACTATTATGTGTTGGCCGTTAATAACAGCGAACAGACTCTTTGATTTTTTTTGACCTCTGGTTTTTGTTCGCTGTTACTAACAGCAAACAGCCCCAAGCCACAAGTATGAAAAAAAACGCTTATTTTGAAAAATATTTTCAAACTTTAACTATTATGTGAATTTATATATATATATTTTTTTACTTATTTATTTCAAATTTTCTTAAGATTTTTGCGGACATGTTCCAGTTGGACTTTTGGGCCAGTTTAAGGATGTTATGGGCTGGACACTTTTTAATCAAATAGTGATGTTGGTAAACTTTTAATTTTTCATGGGCAAGCTAGCTAGAAAATATCGGAGTGGGAGTAGATAGTACTAAAATTTATTTAATTTGGTTATCAAACATGAGACCATGTTCATATAATAATTTCATTTTTTTATTTGATCGCTTTAAGGTTATAAGTGACCACTCTAAAATTATAAAAAGTGATCACTTTAATACTACTTCCTCCGTTTTAAAATACTTGCATCAAACACATTTTTATGCAATCCAATGTGTTTTTCGGATCGTTTATATCTAGAGTTATACATAACTAAAATTATAAAAGTTTGATATTATGAAAATGTGCGATGAAACCAATAATACAAGATCCCACATAACTATGTTTTTCTCATATAATAGCCGAAATATATAAATTACAATAGAATAATGAATAATGCAAAATTTGGTTTGATGCAAGTAATATGAAATGGAGGTCATATAAGTTACCACTTATAGGATTATTTTAAGGTTATAAATAATCACTTTGAGAAAGTAAGTGTACTTCAGACTAGCCCAATAAAAAAAGCCTTAACTATGGACAAAATGAGAGCAAAATAAAATTAAGTGAACAAATAAAAATAATATATCCCTGTCTCTCATAGTCATGACTCTTGACTTGACAAAATTGAAATTAAAGATTGTACTAAATGATAGGATGTGGTGGATTTGAAGAAAAGTTTAGAGTGGCTATGTAGAATTTTGTCAAAAGTTGTTTGGCTTATTCTTAGATTATTTAAGCTTGTCCAGAATTTTGAGTGCGTCCAAACAGATTGTTAAGTTATACAAACTTTCGGCTTATGAAGTTAAAATCATATTCTCTATGCAGAAGAACTAAAACCAGTCCTTTTTAGTATTATTGTCCCATTTAAAATTCCGTATGTTTTCTAATGCACATATTTAATTATATATATTTTAAATTGTATTTAATTAAAACTTATAAAATATTAATATTAATAAAATTTATATTAACATAAAATACACAAAGTTTCACTTAACTATATTTTAACTTACAAATTAAAAAAATTAAAAATTAAAACTTATCGATAATATGTATTAAAAAAATCAATAATTGGAACA
Organism: Amaranthus tricolor; assembly: GCF_026212465.1. Taxonomy (NCBI): domain Eukaryota; kingdom Viridiplantae; phylum Streptophyta; class Magnoliopsida; order Caryophyllales; family Amaranthaceae; genus Amaranthus; species Amaranthus tricolor. The sequence continues at coordinate 22,279,301 of NC_080054.1, read as the reverse complement.
ATACTAATGAATAGAGGGACTACTAGCTAATTTTATAAGTAGATGGAAGGGTGGTAGTTTGTGGCCATGCTTTAACATTCTTGTAGACTCAATTAGGAACGGGAACAGCAACAAGAGGGGGGTGAATTGTTGTTGTTACTAGTTTAAGCGTTTTTGCCCTGTTTTTGCGGAATAGAATAAAATAAACAAAACTTAAACTTGGAGCAAAATAAATGAAAGAGACAACGAGATTTTTACGTGGAAACCTTCTGGGCCTAAACAGAAGGAAAAACCACGACCCTTTGGGATTTCTAAAAACTCCACTATGTTTACGGCAATTAGTTACAATTACAATAAACACCTTACTTCACTAGAAGCGAAACAACTAGGCCAACTCTTCTCTCTCAAATAGCTTTACTCAAAGCAACAAATTTAGCTTCACTAAAAGCTAAACTCCACAATAGCTTCACTCAAAGCTATTTAATTTCCCCCTTAGACTCACTCGAGTCTAATTACAAATTCTCTCAAAAACCCTTACAAAAAGAATTATAATTCTCTAAAATAAAATCAATGAGTTGCACAAGAAAATATTATAAAATTAATTGGCAATTTTAAGAACAAAATATTTCTTGTAAAATCCAAAAATCGTATGAAAACAATTAAGCACAAAACCGTTGGATTTTCTTCTATATAAAAACCGGAATTAACATAACAATTTATAGAAAATAAGATTCCTAAGAAAATGGAATATTCCAATCCATTATCCCATTATCAAAAGATCATGGGAGTAATGTGGATAAAGCAGCCATACGGTTATTTGATTAAGTCAAACCAGACAGAAATAACCGCTGTCTTCTGTTCCCTTCAAGCAGCAGTTTCTTCAATAGCTGTTCCTGTTCCAGTACTAATTGCTAGAACGTGTTTGCTATAAATAGAAACGGTTATGCTTATTACGAATGGTTACTTGCTAACTTGTAGGTATAAGGACAGTCAAAAATGATAGCTAAGACCCATTCAACAACCACTAATTCTATTTTTAGTAAATCCAATATTTACTAAAAATAGATCCTAAAATAAAGGATCTAGGAAAATAAGGACGTTCATTCATTTTTTTAAGAAAAACGATTTGCCAATTATTTTAATAAATCACTACTGCAACAAATTAATTTTATTAAATACATTAACTAAAAATACTAATTAAAATATAATAACCAGAATTTTCAGTCAACGTAGTCAACCTTCAGCTTAGGAACAGTGCGCTGTCTCCAGACTTCAGTTTAGCTAGAACATCCAACTTGGGAACAGTAGATCTGTTGTCTCCATTTTACATCCCAAGCGATATGCTTCTCCTAACCTCTTTTGAAGCCTTTTGACATGTACGTTTCCATAAGCTAAGTCATAGGTACTATCAACGATTATTATCACGACCGGATATCGACCTGCACAAAATCTCTAAAAACATATTTGCTTAAATAAAGTGTAGTCATCATCAAAACTCAAGAGGTCCAACAAATTCCCCCTTTTTGATGATGACAAACTTTTTAAACAAACTTAAACAAAATAGAGTAAAACCAATATTGAAGAGCATGTTCGAGATTAAAACAACTCTACATTAAAAACAAATTACTCTATTAATTAGAAATATTTAAAATCACTTAAGCATAATCAAAACATCGGAAGTAGTTTATAACTTAAGATTTCAAATAAAACTAAACAAAACAAAACTTACCAAAATTCTAAGCATTGTAAGAACTTTTATCATAGCATTCAAGTAATCATCAGAGCATATACATCATAACAATCAAAGTATGTATCTCAGTATGTATATCAGAGCTAAACTTATTAATCATCAGAGCATCAGAGCATAGCTACAGTCCTAATGTTCAACAGAATAAATGTATATCAGACTAAGCATACTCAAGCATTATTTAAGTTTGTGCTAAATATTCCCCCTTTTGACATGATTCAAAAAGAAATGGAGCAATCAAGCCACAGCACTAAACATATAGTTATAGTCAAAGAGAGAATAAGGATGCACAAATTAAAAAAACATAAGCAATGAATGCAAACATGATCAACAATGATTAAAATGACAAAAGTTAGTAGCATAAAAGGAAAATATGATCCAGAGTATTAAGATGATCCAAAATATTAAGCAGTACCCCAGCTGGTACAAATTGAAAAACATAAAAAGATTGTTTAATGAGAGTGATAGTTGCAACAAATAAGAAGGAATGAAAAAGGAGAAATTAAGTTGCAGGAGCTTCATCATCAACATATTCTGTCTCCACCTCTACTGTGTCCAGTTTGGCCCCCAAACGTGCTTCCATTTGGTCCATTTGAGCAGATAGTGAGGCTATAGAGACACGAATTTCATCTTTAAAAACAAGAAAGCTGGACTGCAAATCATTGAGTTTCAGGAGAATGGAGGTTAGATGGTCAGTGGGAACTGTAGTGTCACCTAAACCTTGATGTGGTGAAGAAGGTACTGGTGGTGGTGATGGTATAGGTGACTTTGGTGGTGAAGATGGTTGTATTGGTGATTGTGGTGGTGATGGTATATGGAATGACGGTGTGGCAGGTTTAGGTGAGGAAGGTTGGCTTGGTTGTGCTGTTGTGTATGAGGTAGAGTCATCATCAATAACAACAACAGGTTTCTTTCCTTTAGAAGCTAGCCTTCTACTCTTCCTAGGGGTTAAACCAGGTGAAGAACCCTTCTCATTTTTCTTTTCTTCTTCCTCCACAGCAACCTTCACCAGTTCCTTCACTACTTCCCCCTTACAAGAGTTTTCCTCCTGTTCTTCCTCCTCAGAATGCCCCTCTGCCTTCTTAGTGGCAGAGGGAACAGGCTCCTCCTGTTCCTCCTTGTTTACTTCCTCCTCCTCAACATTTTCTTCAACTTCTTTTTCTTCATCGGTGTCCTCTGATTGTTCAAAAATGTTCTCAAGGGTCCCATTTTCAGTTAATCTTAGATGTAAATTTTTCAAACATTTACACCCACTTTGTTGTTTGGACCCATGGGATAGTTTGGACCATCAAGAGGAACACCCAATTTCTTAAATATCCAGGTCAACAGTCCACCATATCCTAATACATTCCTTTTAAAAATACAATCATTTAGATGACAAATCATTAAAGAAGGAAAATTAACCTTGATGTGGTTCACCATCGAGTAAATCAACGTAGCATCCCTCAAACTAACCTCACTTCTTTTGGATGTGCGAGGCAAAATAAATCTTCTTGCTATGTTGTACAACAGTTTGTGCATTGGTGACAGCACATTATGACTAACTTTTCCTCTTTTTTCATTCAACCCTAAAAACTTCCATACTGACTTCTCATTTATACCAGAAAAATTAATTTTTGACCCAACAACATATCTATCAAAACCAGTTGAGGGAACACCCAACCATCCTCCTAAAATCAGGTTATTAAATTCAATTTTGATCCCCTTTACTTCACTAGTACAGACTCCATGGTCAAAAGAAAAATTTAAAGTAAACTCACGCATTAAGTTGGGATACATTGGGTTACAGCAATAGTTTCCCATTAAAGATTCCCAAGCTTGATTTTGCAATATGGCGTGAAATTGAGGAAAAAAATTTGATTCATACCATTGTTTGTCCAATCCGAAGCCAACAATCATTTCTTTTGATATCTCTTCAGCAGATACCTTAACATTAACCTTTGCCCTCTTTGAGGATGATTTCCTCACTGTAGCATCTCCTTTGCGCTTCGAACTTTCATGCACTTCAGAAGGATTAGGTGTGTCCTGCTGCTTTCTTGATGAAGACTCAGTTTTAGGAGTGAGTGGTGTTGGATAGATGACTTGAAGAGGTGTGGGTTGTTTCATTTTTGGGGTTTGATTCTTGGTTTTCATGGTGATTTGAAAAATCAAGAAAAAGAAAAGCTGGGTTGAAGACGGTTTTGGGAGTGAAATGCAATTGATGATGAAATGAAGGATTTGACGTGAGAGAGAGTATAAAATGTGTGTGAGGGGACGTGTGTTTAAGTGATTCAAGTTCCTTATTTAATTCGTGCATATGAACACATAATGGAAACAGACGAATTTAGTGAAGAACTATGATGATTCAACTCCTACTTCTTAAAAAAAATTGCTGGAGAAATTAATATATCAAATATTATGAAAATTTTTTTTTATGAAAATAAAAGATAAATGGAAATTTTATGCTACCACAATTTGATCAAATCAAACATGCAATCATAAGAGCACTCACGGTATATACTTTTAAATAGTGCGTACCTGATTCTTTCAATAATTGATTTTTCAATCAAGATTTTTGTGGTTGATCGACTTTTTCAAATTTTCATTTTGTCTTTAAGGATCACATTTATCACTTACTTCAATTCAACTTGATCATGCCCAGTTCTAATCTCATCTTTTCATGTTGTTCCCTTGGGAGCGGCTTTGTCATGATATCAGCTATTTGCTCGTTTGTATTAACATGCTTGACGATAATATTTTTATTTTCGACGTTGTCCTTAAGAAAATGATGCCTAATGTGAATATGTTTTACTCTAGAATTATGCACTGGATCTTTTGATATGCACATGGCACTGGTATTATCACAATAAATAGGAACACATTCAAACTTAATACCAAAATCTCTTAGCTGTTGTTTTATCCAAAGCATTTGGGAACAGCAAGCTGCAGCTGCTACATATTCAGCTTCGACAGTGGATAGTGCAACAGTGTTTTGTTTCTTGGAACTCCACGAAACTAAACACGAGCCAAGAAATTGTACCATACCTGAAGTACTTTTTCTATTAACTAGATCACCTGCATAATCTGCATCAATAAAACCTTTCAAATCATAAACATCACTTTTAGGATAAAATAAGGACAGGTCGTCTGTTCCCTTCAAGTATCTCAAAATTCGTTTTACTGCTGTGAGATGTGATTCTTTGGGGTTGGACTAAAATCTAGCACATAAAACAACACTAAAAGAAATATCGGGTCTACTAGCAGTTAGATATAACAAAGAACCAATCATGCCTCGATACATGGTTTGATCAATAGTTGTTCCATTTGGGTCTTCATCTAATCTAACATTTGTAGCCATTGGTGTATGGTTGGGTTTAGCATTGTTTAGTCCATATTTCTTAAGAAGTTCTTTGATGTATTTTTGTTGATGAATAAAAATACCATTTTCAGTTTGTTTAATTTGCAACCCAAGGAAGAAGTTTAGTTCTCCCATCATACTCATTTCAAATTCGTTGCTCATTAGGTTAGCAAATCCTTTACATAGCAATTCATTCGTGGCACCAAAAATAATGTCATCAACATATATTTGAACAACTAGAATATCAGAACCTCTATTCTTAAAGAATAAGGTTTTGTCAATTTTGCCTCTTACAAAAGTCATTTTGAATCAAAAACTTTGATAGTCTTTCATACCATTGCCTAGGAGCTTGTTTCAAGCCATAAAGAGCTTTATCAAGCTTGTAGACATGATCAAGACATGAGGTATTTTCAAAACCTGGTGGTTGTTCAACAAAAACTTCTTCATCAAGAAAACCATTTAAGAAAGCACATTTCACGTCCATTTGATATAATTTAAAATTCATGAAAGCAGCAAAAGAAATTAAAATTCTAATAGCCTCTAACCTTGCTACCGGTGCAAATGTCTCGGTATAATCAATACCTTCTTGTTGATTGTATCCTTTGACCACGAGCCTTGCTTTGTTTCTAACAATTATTCCATGCTCATCAAGTTTATTCCGATACACCCATTTCAATCCAATTACCTTTTTGTGTTTTGGTTTGGGTTCCAAATGCCATACTTTATTTCTTTCAAATTCATTTAATTCATCTTGCATGGCTATGATCCATTCGGAATCCTTTAGAGCTTCTTCATGATTCTTGGGCTCGAGAGATGATAGGAACGCAAAGTGTGCACAAAAGTTTCTCATTTGAGATCTAGTTTGTGTTCCTTTATTCAAATCACTTATAATCAAATCAAGAGGATGGTATTTTTGATATCTCCAAGGTTTTGGCACAAAATCTCTTGTGGGAACAGTAGCATGTTCTGGTTCATCAGCTTGATTAACATTCTGTTCAGCTACTGGATTGTTCTGCTCATCTGTGGGAACAGCTGGATTGGGAACAGTCTGCTGTTCCTGATGTTCTGGCAGTTCCTGAACTCGATCAGTACTTTCTGCTTCTGCTGGACCCGGCTGTTCACCAGCTGTTCCTTGATCTTGCACTTTCAATTCTTCATCATCGTCCTCTAGATTTGCAAGACCTATCTTAAAATTATTTGTACCCTGTTCACTTGACAAAAAGTTAGATTCATCGAAAATTATATGAACGGATTCTTCCACACTCATTGTTCTTTTGTTATAAACTCTGTATGCCTTACTATGTGATGAGTAACCGAGGAATACTGCTTCATCACTTCTTTCATCAAACTTACCTATGTTTCGTTTACCATTCACATGAACAAAACATTTGCATCCAAACACACGAAAATAGGAAATATTTGGTTTAACACCTTTAAGCAATTCATAAGGTGTCTTAGAAGTAATGGGTCTTATTAACACACGATTCAAAATGTAACATGCAGTATTAACAGCGTCGGCCCAAAAATTTCTAGGTAAACCACTAGCAATTAACATGGTTCTAGCCATTTCCTCTAAAGTTCTATTTTTCCTTTCTACTACATCATTTTGTTGTGGTGTTCTTGGTTCGGAAAAATTATGACTTATTCCATGTTCACTGCAATAACTCATAAAACTTGAATTTTCAAATTCCTTACCATGATCTGACCTTATGTGAATAATTTGATTATTAGTAGATTTTTGTATTTTGTTAGCGAAGGAAAAAAACTCATTAAAAGCTTCATCTTTACCAACTAAAAATAGAGTCCATGTAAATCTACTATAATCATCAACAATAACAAACACATATCTTTTGCCACTACGGCTTTGTATTCTCATAGGTCCACATAGATCCATATGTAATAATTCAAGTGATTTAGTGGTGGTCACAACATTCTTTGATTTAAAAGATGATCTCACTTGTTTTCCTTTGGCACAAGGATCACAAATTTCCTCCTTAAGGAATTTTATAGTTGGTAGTCCTCTAACTAGGTCTTTTGATCTTAATGTATTAATCAATGAATAACTAGCATGACCTAGACGCTTATGCCAAAGAAGTGGGTCGTCTTCTATAACACTTAGACACGTTAGACTGTTTCTGGGAACAGTGTCCAGGTCCACCACATAGGTGTTCCCTTTTCTGATTCCCTCAAGAACGGTGTCTCCAGTGTCATTCCTAGAAATAATGCATTTTTCAGAAGTAAAGTTTACAGAGTTACCTTTATCACAAAATTGAGAAATGCTAAGTAAGTTATGTTTCAAATTCTCGACTAAAAATACATTATCAATGGCATGGGAACAGGACCTTCCAACCTTTCCTTTGGCTATTATCTCACCCTTCATATTGTCACCGAAGGTTACTGTTCCCCCATCATAGGCTTCAAGTGAGAGAAACTTAGATTTGTCACCCGTCATGTGCTTGGAACACCCACTGTCGAGATACCATGAGCTGTTCCCCCTCACTTGGACCTGAAAAAAAAATTAATGGTTAGTTACAGGAACCCAGACTTTCTTGGGTTCCTTGTCGATTTTGCATGAATCATTTTTCTTAATCTGAATGTTATCGACATAGTTTCTGTTGGAGACAGTGTACTGTTCCCTTTTGGTGCACTGGTCCTTCAGATGACCAGTTCCTCCACAGAAGGAACAGAGCCTGTCGCTAGGGAGATCAACGTAAGTCTTTTTCTTCTTGTTATTCTTAAAATATTTTAGGCCTTTTGAATTTTTACTTTTAGCATCTTGAATCCATTTGGGAATAATTTTGATTTTCCCTTTTTCTCTTGAACTTAATTGAAGCTTGTCATCATTGTTATGGTCGGATTCCTGATTTAATTTTAAATTTTGAAAGTCATAGCATAAATCTTTAATAGATGCATCATTCAATTCTTCATTTAAGCCTAATAATTTGTATTGTGATAACTCAATACTAAGAATAACATTTTCCTTTTTAATTCTCTCCATACTTTCCTTTAGGATTATGTTTTGATCCAACAAACCGAAAAATCTGTTTTGGACATCATATCCAAAGGTGTTTATATAGGAGACATGGTCTTTGCTTATCTTGAGCTCCTTTTCTAATTGGAGACACTTAACATTACAATTTTCAAGATTGGCTTGTGTCTCTTTTAGCAACTCAATTAATTTATTTTTACTTAAATTGGATGGATGGATAGAAAATGAAATAGAAGTATTTACCTGCTTTTCCTTGCCTTCGTGCGTAGCCATGAGACATAGGTTAGCTGTCTCCTCTTCTTCGAGAACAATAGTTTCATTTTCACTTTCAGTTTCTCCCCATGCAGCAATCATGGCCTTGCGAAAGTCGGTCTTGTTTTCTTTGTTCAACGGTCTTCTTGAATCTCTTGTCTTTCCCTTGCCTTTTTCATTCTTCCACATAGGGGGCACTCCTTGATGAAGTGTTCGGTACTTCCACATTTGTGGCATTCAAGATTGGTTTTTGTTCTTCTCTCTTTGTTGTTTCTTTGATTTGTATACCTGCTGTTCCTGAAGAACTTCTTGAATTTTCGTACCAGTAAGGCAGCCTCTTCCTCATCGCATTCTGACTCGTCCTGTTCCCCAACTGCTAGGGCCAGTCCCTTGTTCCTGGAACTGTCGGTTGTTCCCAAATGTAATTCATGTGTCATTAGGGAACCAGCCAGCTCCTCTAGATTAAACTTTGTAAAATCTTTGGACTCTTGTATAGCAGTAACCTTGGCCCTCCAGCGCTCATCTTGAGGAAGGCTCCTAAGGATCTTCCTTACTTGTTCATCGGTGGGAATTATTCTTCCAAGAGAGACAAGTTCGTTTGTTATGTTGGTGAACCTAGTGAACATCTCTTGAATGCTTTCCCTCGGTTCCATAACAAATCTTTCATATTTAGACATTAACAAATCAATTTTGGAACGTTTGACTTCACTTGTTCCCTCATGGGTAACGGCTAGCAGGTCCCAAATCTGCTTGGCAGATTTGCACCTCATTATACGATTGTGTTCATTTGGTCCAAGACCACAGTGAAGCAATTTTACTGCAAGAGCGTTTAATTCCATTTTTTGAAAATCTTCTTTTTCATATTCGGTTATTGGTTTGGGAACTACTTCATTGTTGGAGTTAGTAATGGTTACCTCAAAATCTCCGATTTCAATGACTCTCTACACTTGATAGTTCTCAGCCTTGATGAAGATTTCCATCCTATTTTTCCAGTATGTATAGAATTTTCCATCGAACATTGGCGGTCTTTGAGTTGAATACCCTTCTTCCATTCTCTCGTTCATAATTGACATTTTCGGGAACACCAGAATCTGCCCTCAGGGTTTCCTGATCTACTGGGAACAGGGCTCTGATACCAATTGTAGACTCAATTAGGAACGGGAACAGCAACAAGAGGGGGGGTGAATTGTTGTTGTTACTAGTTTAAGCGTTTTTGCCCTGTTTTTGCGGAATAGAATAAAATAAACAAAACTTAAACTTGGAGCAAAATAAATGAAAGAGACAACGAGATTTTTACGTGGAAACCTTCTGGGCCTAAACAGAAGGAAAAACCACGACCCTTTGGGATTTCTAAAAGCTCCACTATGTTTACGGCAATTAGTTACAATTACAATAAACACCTTACTTCACTAGAAGCGAAACAACTAGGCCAACTCTTCTCTCTCAAATAGCTTTACTCAAAGCAACAAACTTAGCTTCACTAAAAGCTAAACTCCACAATAGCTTCACTCAAAGCTATCTAATTTCCTCCTTAGACTCACTCGAGTCTAATTACAAATTCTCTCAAAAACCCTTACAAAAAGAATTATAATTCTCTAAAATAAAATCAATGAGTTGCACAAGAAAATATTATAAAATTAATTGGCAATTTTAAGAACAAAATATTTCTTGTAAAATCCAAAAATCGTATGAAAACAATTAAGCACAAAAACGTTGGATTTTCTTCTATATAAAAACCGGAATTAACATAACAATTTATAGAAAATAAGATTCCTAAGAAAATGGAATATTCCAATCCATTATCCCATTATCAAAAGATCATGGGAGTAATGTGGATAAAGCAGCCATACGGTTATTTGATTAAGTCAAACCAGACAGAAATAACCGCTGTCTTCTGTTCCCTTCAAGCAGCAGTTTCTTCAATAGCTGTTCCTGTTCCAGTACTAATTGCTAGAACGTGTTTGCTATAAATAGAAACGGTTATGCTTATTACGAATGGTTACTTGCTAACTTGTAGGTATAAGGACGGTCAAAAATGATAGCTAAGACCCATTCAACAACCACTAATTCTATTTTTAGTAAATCCAATATTTACTAAAAATAGATCCTAAAATAAAGGATCTAGGAAAATAAGGACGTTCATTCATTTTTTTAAGAAAAACGATTTGCCAATTATTTTAATAAATCACTACTGCAACAAATTAATTTTATTAAATACATTAACTAAAAATACTAATTAAAATATAATAACCAGAATTTTCAGTCAACGTAGTCAACCTTCAGCTTAGGAACAGTGCGCTGTCTCCAGACATCAGTTTAGCTAGAACATCCAACTTGGGAACAGTAGATCTGCTGTCTCCATTTTACATCCCAAGCGATATGCTTCTCCTAACCTCTTTTGAAGCCTTTTGATATGTACGTTTTCATAAGCTAAGTCATAGGTACTATCAACGATTATTATCACGACCGGATATCGACCTGCACACAATCTCTAAAAACATATTTGCTTAAATAAAGTGTAGTCATCATCAAAACTCAAGAGGTCCAACAATTCTTCCCATAGCTTCTTTACCTAATTTGATCATGCAAGCGTTGACAAACTTATATTTTGACTTTATTCTTAAATATATAATAATAAATACATAATTAATCAGTCCAACGGCAATTCAATTGCCTTTTGTCCACTTAAACCAAACCATTGGAATATATTATAAATTTTTTTGAATGATCTATTATTATAAAATGTTAATTTAAGAACAGGAAATCATCCTAAAAAAAATAACATGAAATTCACATAGAGTTTCAATCAATGTGATTAATCTGTATTTTTTAAATAGATTTGCATTATTTTTTATTTTTACTTTGCTTAATTTGAAAAAGAATAAATTAGCAAAGAGAGTGTTGATTGCGCAAAGAATGTGCTCGAACGAGCATGTACGTTGTGAATAGGTAATAATTGTTGTGAATATGCCTATTCCGTACCTTAATCTATTTTGCAAGTTTGTTGACATCGACTTGTGATATTATCCTTTAAATACAATAATCCCTAAACCATGAAATCAGATCGTAATTTTTAATTAACCATTAACATGAATACATAATCCTTAAAGAAATTTCTCTCTATTGTAATTCTCTACTGTACTTCTCAAATTGTATTGAGTCTCCCTCTACCAAATACATACAAGATACTGGTGTACAATAATACTACAGCTGTCATCGTCTCTCAATCTATTTGGAAGAATCCTTCTTCTTATAAAAAGGTCATTCTCAATACAGCATGGCAGGATGCTATGCAAGCTGAAATTTGAGCCTTAGAGAAGAATAACACTTGGGATTTTGTTTCTTTACCCCTTGGTAAAAAGGCTATGAGTTGTAGCTTTACACGTGAAAAAGTTTTAAAAGGTCTTATACAACTCAGTTCTCACCCCTCTAAGCTCCAGCTCGCTGAGCTTTTAACCAAAGCTCTTCCATCTCATCAGCTTCAACCGTTGCTATCCAAGCTTGGCATGATCACCCTCGCCCCAAGCTTGCAGGGGGATATTGAGTCTCCCTCTACCAAAAACATACAAGATATTGGTGTACAATAATACTACAACTGTCATCATGTATAACAATTGGTTACCACATGTCAGTTGTATATTTTAGTTGTTAGAAGAATTTGTTAGAATTTTGTTATTCCTTTCTTGCACACGTTAGCTCACTACATTCATTTAGAACATTTCTAGCTTCTTGTTTATATATATAGATACCCATTGTATTCTTTCAATCATCAATGATACAGTAATACTCTCTTGTCTTACTACTTCCTTTGCTCATGGTTCGAAATCTCATCAAATTGAGTTTTAAAAGTACATATGTCTCATCAATCAATAAATTCATCTAGGACATTGTATGACGCAATACACATTGATTATTGAACCTCTGAAAAATCATATGGTGATTATTTTATGTTTTCTATCATGTTTTGATTTGCAAAACGGTCTACCATTATTCATGGATGATAAAACAACATTATAAAAATCACCTCAATTTCAAAAAAAGGCGATGTTGGAAATACTTTACATGTGAGAAAAATTCTCATATCGACAAAATAGTGGGTTGTCGACCTGCATATATATTGGGTAAGCTAATCTTATTACAACCATATACTTTTGGGAAACAATGAACCTCACTAAGTGTATGTTTAAGTCAATGCTCTTAATCCGTAGGTTTGTGGACCCAAGTCTACCGGTAATCCGTGTCCACACGAGTGGACCACGGTTAGATTATGTTACGAATTATCACGACTTAATAGAGGATGGTTGGATATGCAAAATACGAAGAGAACAAACTAAGAGAAAAGGTGAAAGCAAGTATTCTACCCCATTTGACTATTGTAAGAGTACAAGTGCTATCAGCTATGTAGAGTATAAACGTCAATACAATGTCACAGTCCGTACATCAGAATATTTTGGGTACAAGTATAAAAGGGTGCATGTTATTTTGATAATTTGTAGTTTTAGCCTGGCATCCTAAATGTACGAAATTTAGAAGCTAGCTACACCTTTCCAAAGGAAATTTCTGAGTAGTTAAATTGAATTATTGGTACTATAGATATTACTCCATACAGCTATAAAATAATTAAAATAATAAAAAATTAAAATCTTTACTAATTATGGTTTCAGTTCCTTTAGAATTTATCCTATTAACTTAAAAAAACTTTTACTGAACAAGATTAAAGATTAAAAAGCAGATTCAAAAGAACAAATAGTATGTTATAACTAATTTTGTTATTTGATAGATATTCTTACTAAAACTCTTAAGTCATTCGTATTCATTTAACTTTTAAAAAATAATTTTAAAAAGTTAATGAATTTAGACAAAATTCAATTTGAAATTAAGATAAATTTAGGTGACGACTGATTGAGGTCAATAAGTTTAGGAAATAATTGAGTTTGAAGTGGCCGAAGCTAATGTATAAAAATTCAATAAATCTGATTATATTTATTGATAATTATAATAATTAAATAACTATTTGTACTGTTTTCCACAAGTAGGATTAAATTTAATTAAATTTTTAAATAAAGATGGTGTTTTATTAGAAAGAAAAGAAATAATCGAAGTATTGAGAGGGAAAAAAAAGAATTTTACAAACTAAAAATAATTTTTATGTAGTTGAGCTGCTAAATTACTCTTCTAACCAAATGCAGAGGCGAAGTTACAAGGGGTCTCAGGTCCGAGGGAGACCCGATTCTTTTGCTAAAAAATGCAGATTTATTGTACTTTCATAAATTTTTAGTTGAGACGGTCTCTACAAAAGGCCTTTTCTATATTGGCCAGCTTATATTTCAAATTTAAAAAAACCCCAAGAGAAAACAATAATTTTTTTATTATCTAAAAAATTATTAATTAAATATAGGATGTGGAATGGATTTTCTTTACAAAAGACGGTCTCTCAATAGAGAATCTATTGTATTTTTAACTTTAACTCTGTTTACTAATATATGATATTTTAATCTGATCAAGAGTGATATATATCAAAAACTATTATATGCACAATGCCTCTTGGGGATAGAATCTTAATTACAGTTGTATTTTTTTTGGAAATAAACTAACAAATTTATATTATGATGCCATTATACTCTTTTTTTTTCATAATTTTATGTTATTTTTTTTGTATGTATGTTTTATTTTTTGCTCCATGTAATGAAAAGAGATAATATAGAAAAGTTTAAACTCCATGTATTGAAAATGATTTTTGCAATCATTTAACTTCGTTTTAGTTTACTAAATTAAGTAGTTAACCATTTTTTATTTAAATAGTTTGCTAATATATTGATTATTTAGTTTCCTAGTTTAATTAAAAAATTCTCCCATTATATCTATAATATAATATCTACGTACTGCCTCAAATTAATTAAATTTAGGTACATGAAAATTTGCCCAAAATGGATAATACAGTCCTAGTTCGGTCATGTTCTGATCGATCTTCTTCACCCTAAAGTATATAATAAAACTAAAAAGTATATAATAAAACTAAAGCGTACTGATGTGTAGTAAAACACCAATTCTTTATTTTAACTAATGGACCTTTTGTTTTTAATTTTTTTTTAATTGATGGATCTTTTGTATAGACCCGTCTCATGGTAAAACGGTCTCATACAAGACGGGCTGGTAAAAAATAATATTAAATACTCCGTTTAGTATAAGTAAATTAAGTTTGGTTTGAAAAAAATATGTAACTACTAAAAGAAAAAGTAATTAAAAATCTTTAAAAATAAATTTAATAAAAAAAGGAAAATTCCACGTGATAACTCTGAGGTTTTGGGTTTTCTACGTGGTAACTAAAACTTTTAAAAAATCCATGCGGTAACCCTGAGGTTTACGTAATTGTTCCACCGTGACCTTTGTGCAGATAAAAACGTTAGCAAACGTTAATTTTGAAGCTTTAAGGCTGCTGTATGCCTATTTATGCAACTCACCATTTTCAATGCCATCAGTTTCAACCTTTTTCCCCAAAACATAAACTCTAACTCTACCATCTTTCATCCAAATCATATGTTTTTCCCCAAATCTAAAGATGGAAGAGTTAGGGTTTATATTTTGGAGAAAAAGGTTGAAATTGATGGCATTTGCAATGGTAAGTTGCATAAATAGGCGTACAACAGCCTTAAAGCTTCGAAATTAATGTTTGCTAATGTTTTTCTAACGTTTTATGTGCAAAAGGTCACAATGAAACAATTTGGTAAATCTTAGAGTTACCGTCTGGATTTTGTAAAAATTTTGATTACCACGTGAAAAACCTAAAACCTCAAAATTACCACGTGAAATTTCCAAGAAAAAATAACAAAAATGGAATATAAGATCTATACATTATGAAATGTAGTACTCATAAGGAACTAATAGTTAAAACAGTGGGGTTCATGTTACAGACAAGTACGTTTGACCCTTTTTAAAATTTTAGGTCTTATATTACAGGTTAGAAAATTTCACGTGGTAATTTTGTTGTTTTGGGTTTTACACATGATAACCAAAATTTTTAAAAAATTCACGTGGTAATCCTGATACTTACCAAATTGTTCCATCGTGATCTTTTGCATATTAAACGTTAGCAAACATTAATTTCGAAGCTTTAGGGCTGCGGTATAATTATTTATGTGACTTACCATTTCAAATGCCATCAGTTTTAACTTTTTCCCCCAAAATATAAACCCGAATTTTACCCTCTTTTATATAAATTATATTTTATCCCCAAATCCAAACATAGTAAAGTTAGGATTTATGTTTTGAAAGAAAAGATTGAAATTGGTGGCATTTGAAATGGTGAATCGCATCAATAGATGTACAGCAGGCTAAAAGCTTCAAAATTAACGTTTGCTAACGTTTAATATGCAAAAGATCACGATGAAACAATTTGGTAAACATCAGAATTACCACGTGGATTTTTTAAAAGTTTTAGTTACCATGTGTAAAACCCAAAATCTCAAGGTTAGCACGTGAAATTTCCCTCACATGTTTAAAATTTTGGCTACAAGTAACTAATTTTTCTATCCAATTTGAAGTTAATCTTGTTTCAGATTAAATTTTGACGGATTTGTTGATAACCAAAATGTAGAAGAATGTAGTGTAGTTAGTAGTTAGAACGAAGGAACTATAATTAAGTAGGTAGCTCATGATCAATATTCATAAATCTAGAAAGAAAAGGTATTTCTATAATGGATTTTGAAGCTAAGGACTTATAGTGTATAATGTATATGCATGCATGTGTTTGAGCAAATCAAGTTCAAAGTTATAATTGTGTTTGTTTCATTGGATTTGGAGTGTATAAACAATATAGTCTTACTCTCTTTAAGATATGATAAGGTAGAAAGCAAAAAAGGTTGAAAAAGGGATGCATGCTTTAGCTGTGAATATTATTAGTGATTTGATTATTACAATTTGGTGTACAAATTTAGAAAAATGGGGTTTTAGTAAAATGTAGAATGGGAAAAAAAAGTAATACAAATTCAGAGAAAAAAAGGTAATGATTAAGTGAATATGGCAGATTTTGGAGGAAAAATGGGAGGCATAGAATGTGAGTAACTGTGCAATTGTAGTGGTGGTGGGTTTGATGATCATTATGCACGCCGGCAGCTTTTCTCTCCTCCCATTTGGCACGCCTGCTCCCACTCATTCTTTTTATTCTTTTAAATGCTTCATTTCTAGGGCTACAATTGTGGTGGATTTGTTTGACCCGCTAATTTTATCGATTAGTTTGACCAGTTGTTTTTAAACACATTTTTAGAAACAATTTATTTTAAAATGGTTTATATGTAACGATAGACTATTTCAACTAGTAGTTAAGCAGAATAAGTTTAAATTGACCAATTAACTATTTTATCAATTTTCTTCCATCAACTTATACCATTATTTCTGTCATTTATTTGTATCTTTTGTGATCTAATTTTTTATTAATAAATTAATTAATACTACTAACTTTGTAATTTTATAATAATAGAGGGCGTATATGATATAATGTCACTATATAAAAATAGGAATATATTATAGTCTCATCTCATTTTAAATTTCTGCAATTTAATTTTTCACTTTTATTTATATTCTAGTTTTGAGAAAAGAAATATAATATGTTCAATTAATTAGGTGGAAAAAAAATCAAAAGAATTTTAAAAACATGTACAAAGTGAGAACTCGCTCAAGACCTTTAATTATAAGAGAATTCAATCATATACTGAAAGGAGTATATTTTAAATTTATTTTTATATTGATGATGTTATTTTTAAAAGAAAACAATACGATATTACTGACGTAATTTAGTAAATTATAAAAAAAGGGGTAAAAATATTAAAAAGGCCTATGAAAAAGTGATAAAAATGTTTGAACAAAAAGTAGTAAAATTAAATAATGAGATTTTTCAAGATTATTGCATTTATAGTACTTTTAATGTGTTAGCTTTTTGAAAGATATGTAACAATTAAAAAAACACAAAATAAGCATTATTAATGGGAGTTTTATAAAAATAGCTAGTAAGTAAAGTAATTTAATTTGTTAAGAAAAAAAAAATTAATGAAAAGTTAGCTAGCTAATCCACCTCAACATATGGAAAAATTTTGTCAATCCTTTTCAGCTTTATGTCATATCAAATTTCATTCAATCACTATGAATATTTCTTGGCACAGCTGTTATTCCATCTTAGATCATCCCTGAGGGCCTGCGCCATTGCTTTCGTCAACCTATTCAAATTTACTTAAAATGAATTTATTAAAAATATAAGATAAAAACAATGCAAAAACTAAATTAATTCGAAATGAAAAAATTGAGGAGAATTAGCTTAGGTTTTACATATTTTCTCTTTTTCGAAAATAAAATTTCTTGTAATATATAAAAGTTACAAGTTTATAACCAATAGGATAATGGTGTTAAAAGACTTAATATTAGCAATAGGTTGTGTATGTATTAGTTTAGTCCACATAGAAATAATATCTGATTAAAGAAACATGCACAATAAAAATATTAATAAACTAAATCCATATATATTAAACTTTTACTATTATTCTAATACTATTTTTACTCTATACTACTCTCTATTTATTTTTTTCACAGATCCCAATTTAAATATTAAAATCAAATAATATTAATTGTGAATATTAAAAAATTTTTAAAAGTTAATAGTTAGAAAGTATATATTAAAACAAATCTAATAAAATCTCATATGAATATGTTTTTTCTTATAGATTGATGAGAAAATTCTAGTTAAAATTTAACACTAAAATTCGTAAATTTTATTTAAGAAAAACATATCAAAATGAAAAAAGTATTTGAAAGTAAATGGAATATTCTGTCTAAATTTGGTAAAACACTAACTTTTTCTAAAGCTAAAATTGAGTAACATTATATAATTTCTTCTATAAAGAATAAGATATGTAAACTTTATGCTTTTAGTTATTTAATAATTACTAAAGATTTTAATGTTTAACTCAAAAATCATGAATATCTAGGATGCATGAAGTATAAGGTTAATAAACTTGACCTTATTAATTTTTGCTATTACATGCATTTAGTGTTGTTTAAAATCAATCAAATAACCATAATCGATATATGATCGACTCAATTCGACTCAAAATAATTCATATGAAATTCAAAGTTAAATTGTCAACACATTGACTGAATTCGACTCAAAATAATTCATATAAAATTCAAAGTTAAATTGTCAACATATTTATAAATATGAGAGAATATACACCAAATCCACCCCAAACATTTAAATAGACAACTCTAATGTAACTAGAGTACTAAAAAAAACCAACTAATATATATAAATTAAGAAAAAATATTTCTATCTAAAATTAAGATTTGAGCATTACCTAACCTAGCTAATTAAAATTCCCTCACTTCTCTAATGTTTTTCCCATTTGAAATATCCATTATGAGAGAGAAATTTTATTAATGTTTTTGGCACATATTTAGAAGATAAAATATATCCATGTGAAATCTCGTTAGATTTGTCTAAAATCTAAATATATACTTTTAATTATGTATTTTTTATAATTTTTTATTTTATATGCATTTAAAAATATTAAGGTTTAAAATTTATATTGAAAATTATAAAAAAAAAGTAAATGAAAGGAAAAAAAAAAGAAAGAAAGGGAGTAGAAGTACAATTAAAAACTATTGAAAGATAAACTAATTATTAAAAAAAGAAAAGAAATTCCTTTACATTCCCACATTCTTCATCGATTAGAGCAAAAGGAAAAGAAAAAACAAAGAGATTCCCTTTTCCCATTCTTCTTCTTTTTTATGTCTCTCTCTCTCCTATTAATCCTAATGATGTTGAATAAGGATGGTCAAGCTAAAATCCAACATCAAGATACTCCTTTCTTTTAAAGTCATACTTTTTCTTTATTTATTTATTTATTTCATAATATTTTCTATCCACACACTTAAAAACCCACCCACAACATCCCATATTATGTTCTCAATCTAAACTATGCTTCTACTCTTTACAATTACAACTTGTAACAAAAGAGAAGTGGGTAGTGGAAATTCTTTTTTTTACATATAAAAACATTTTTATTTCATCACCATCAGCATTTTCATCATTATCATAAAATTACATGGTTGGGTTAAAATGGATACTTTGTTTAGACTAGTTAGTTTCCAACAACCACACCCACAACAACAGCAACAACAACAACAATTCTCTTCTGATCAATCTTCCTTCAACAATTCATCAAATTCAAGTTCTTCTTCTTCTTTTAGATCATCTAAACAAACCCATCATTATTTCCACCCTAATTTTAATACCCATCATCAATACCCTAATCAAGATCAAGAAGAATGCTTCAACTTTTTCATGGATCATGAAGAAGATTTCTCTTCTTCTTCTTCTCATACTAAACACCCACTTCCAAACCCACATCAAAACCCACAAAATCCTCCTAATCAATCATACCCTTCTTCTCATCATCATCATCATCATCATCATCAATACCATTCTTCAACATCTCCATCCACAACAACCTCAACACCCACAAACACTAATCCAACTATAAACCCAGATTTGTTCTCCGATCCTTCTATATACCATGGAAAATGGGCAAACAACCTTCTTCTAGAAGCTGCACGGGCTGTTTCTGACAACGACACGGCCGTTCTCCACCAGCTCTTATGGATGTTAAACGAGCTCGGGTCGCCGTACGGCGACGTCGAGCAAAAGCTAGCGTCATACTTCACTCAAGCGCTCTTCACTCGGATGACTGACTCAGGTGATCGTTGCTACCAAACTATGCGAGTTGCAGCTGATAAATCGTTCTCATTTGAGTCAACTCGGAAAATGTTACTTAAATTTCAAGAAGTTAGTCCATGGACAACATTTGGTCATGTTGCTAGTAATGGTGCCCTAATTGATGCACTTGATGGAGAATCTAAGCTTCATATAATCGATTTAAGCAACACTTTTTGTACACAATGGCCTACCCTTCTAGAAGCTTTGGCCACACGTATGGACGATACACCCCATTTGAAGCTTACGACTGTTTTAGATAGTAATGATACGGGTGTTCAAAGAGTGATGAAGGAAATTGGGAGTAGATTAGAAAAATTTGCAAGATTAATGGGGGTACCCTTTAAATTTAGGGTAATACATCATGTAGGAGATTTATCTAATTTGGATTTTGGTAATCTTGATATAAGGGATGATGAAGCTTTAGCTATAAACTGTGTTAACTCGCTTCACTCAGTGAGTTTACATAGAAGAGACGCGGTTTTGGCGGCTTTTAAAGGGGTGAATCCGAAGGTGATAACAGTTGTTGAGGAGGAAGCGGATTTTGTGGGACCCACGGAAGAAGGGGATTTTGTACGAGGTTTTTCGGAGAAGTTAAGGTGGTTTAGGGTTTATTTTGAGGCGTTAGAAGAGAGTTTTATGAGGACTAGTAATGAGAAGTTGATGTTGGAGCGGGCGGCGGGGAGGGCGTTGGTGGATTTGTTGGCATGTCCGGAGGCCACGTCAGCGGAGAGGAGAGAGAATGCGGTGAGGTGGATTGGGAGGATTTCGGGTGCCGGGTTTGTACACGTGGCGTATAGTGAAGAGGTTTGTGATGATGTAAGAGCTTTGTTGAGGAGGTATAAAGAAGGATGGTCAATGGCACAGTGTTCATCTGCCGGAATATTCTTGAATTGGAAAGATCAACCGGTGGTGTGGGCCAGTGCATGGAAACCCTAGATATGGCCGGGTTAGCACGTGTGAACATGAATTTTAAAGCACCCTCGCACGTGTATGTGTTTGTATGTGTGTGGAGTTCTAATGGGTTTGTTTCATCAAGTAGGAAAAGCTAAGGGCATCACTAAGATGATATTATTATGATGATGAGATTATTAGGTTATTATGATTTGGATTTTGGATAGGGTTTAAGATAATGCATGAATTGATGATGATTATGAATTAACATCATATAATCTTTGGTGTGATCATTTTTTTTCTTTAATTTGGATTTGGTTAATTAATTTTCTCTTTTTAATCACATTTGTGATTGATAGTTTTCAAAAAATATGTTTATGATGAAGTTTTTAATCAACATTATCTTGATGTATATCATGAATTACATCATTGAACTTGTGAGAGTACATATATGAAGAGTTAGAATCAATTGTATGATTATTTTGTTGTTTTTACTTTTGAGTTTTCTACATCATTTAATATTTAGTAAGATAATTAAGATCATATTCCTATATATTAATGTTAAAATATTAAAACAGAAAGAGTATGAGAATCATAGATTAACCTAGTGGTTTAGAATTTTCTTTTTCATTTTTATAATGATAAAGATTTAATTCTCATTATCTATAATATACGATATATTAATTTTCTCTTATTCTTTGTATGTGAAGATTTTCTAGCCTATTACGAATGAAAAAAATAGAGAAGCCTATGAAACTTGTGTTGGTACAAATTAGCACTTGGCTAACAATCATGTTGGTATGTCAACCTCTTTGTTTAACCACATTTGTCTATGGCTCATACTTTGCATGCTAGAAAAAGAGAGATGCATGAGAGGGACTATTCCACAATAGTAACTAATTCATGATCATAACAAATTTTTACGGCTTGGTGTGTGTATTTATGCTATTGGGCTCCACCTTTTCCAACAACAAGTAGAAGCAAAACATAGTATTGACCTATTTGCATGCTAATAACCAACAATTGAATCTAAATAGTTTAATGAACTACCAATTATAGAATGTACTAACATTAAACATATCTATTCCTTTTGTTTCATAATTATATTTTTGTTTAATTTCGTTTTAAGATGATGTTTATTCTTTCACTTTATTTCTCCTAGCTTTTTAAATTAAATTTAGTAAGGTGATTCTTCCATATTTGTTCAATTTTCATCCTTTTTATTCTATAATTATCTGTTATAATATACTACATCAACTCTCTCTCTCTCTCTATATATATATATATATATATATATATATATATATATTTGCTTATGTCAAGAAACTAACTCAACTAAAAGTTTAAATTTATGGTTGAGGCCCTAGAGTATGTTATATACTCTATCATGACCCCTCACACGTAAGCCATTTAGGCTAGAATTGTAGATGCAATATAGACTTAATTCCCTCATAAATGAGGCTGCATATTCAAAGCCTCAACTATGAATCAGGGGTATTTGAAATTCAAACCCGTGACCTTTTATTACATACCCTAAAAAATCAATTCAACCAAAAAATTAAATTAAATAACAGGTTAAGGTCTCAAGATATATTAATACTCTAATTAATAGCTTAAAATTAATTGTAAAAAGAAATTACCATAAAAATCATGTAAGGGTGGAAGGGTGACTAAGTTGAAAGGGGACCTACAAGAGCTCAATATTGGGGTACATGTGGTTTAGATGTGACTAGTCCACCAGAAGGCTAAAGTGGAGAAGGAAAAGG